>NW_021680890.1:253046-265176 GCF_001412515.2 Diachasma alloeum | reverse complement strand
TATGTGGAGGGGGTTGAGGGGGTGTATGAGAGAGGGGTAAGTGCGTAGAAAATTAGCGCGGATTTTGTTTTGGATTTTTTAGGGCTTTGGGGGGTGGGAGGTGAGAGAATTTTTGAGGATTTGATGAGACCTGAGAATTTAATTTTGTATAGGGACTTTTAGAGGGTGAATGAGGCAAAGTGGGACAGTAGGGAATTTTCTTGTTCAAGGGTCAAATGCGAGAGAATCGGAGGGTCAGGAGAGTAAAACGGGAGAGACTAGCCAAACGATCACTCCACTCGTCTCTCCCAATTAGACCCTCCCCCTGTCTCTCCCGTTTTACCGCCAAGACAGTTTAACTTTTCACTTTTTTGAGAAATAAAGATGGGAAAAAAAATCTCAATTTCGTTCCACTACAAATGAACTCCGTTACATACGAAATTATCTCAAAAACGAGTAGTTTTAGAGAAAAATCTAAAAAGATCTTTTTTGTAGAGGATTAAATTCCCCACAAAAAAGTTCCTCAACATTTTTCTGAAAAATCACTCGTTATAAAAATACAAGTAAAAAAACTATAGAAAAAAAATTCTTTCAATTTCAAACGAGAAATTTACCTTCGGTAGCTCTGCAACTTAAAACTATCTGTAGTCATTCACTATTCGAAATGTTGGCGGGAAATTTATGTGAGGCTTTCTCTCACTCATCCTCACAATTTAATTCATTGCAATTACAACCGAAAAATATCCCCAACTCCATGAAAAAAAATTGAAAAATCCTACTCACTTAATTTTTTCTTTTTTATTTATTTCAATATGTATACTTTTTTCTCCGTTTTTCTCCTCTCTCTCTCCTCCCCCTTTTCATTATAAATTGCAAATGTAGTTCTATCAATAAAAACAAACATTTAATCAAACTTAAAAAAGACAAATGAAGCTTTCTTTTCATCGCTGGTTTCGTTTGAATCTTTAGCCTTTTTTTTCTCGTCTGAAATTCACTTGTGTCACATACTAGAAAAATCTTTTAGTATTTCAATTTTACAATTTAAAAAAAACGGAAAAAGAACAAAGAAAATAAATTTTGACATAAAGTATGTATAATATATATAATAATATATATATATGTAAAACACTAATATATGGTTATTTTTATTTTTTTGTTTCTTTTGTTTGTTTTTTTACTTCTTGTTACAAGCCTTACAGTTAGAATTAGAATATAATATGTATAATTTTTATATATACTCTTGTAATAAAATCGATTACTTGCTTACTCCTTAAGTTGTTTGTTTTATCCTCAAAAGGTTTTTTTATTAATTTTTTCCTTCATTTTTAGTCTATTGTTTTGCTTAGTTTTCATCCCTTCAATTATTATTTTTTCTCATTTTAATTTTCATCATCTAGATATATTAAATATAACTAATTTAGTTCACATTTCAACTGGATGTTGTTGTTAAATTTCCAGGGGCTGATAAACACCTGAGAATAATCCACAATTCTCATGTTATCCTTCAAAATTTTTCGACAATTTTCACATTTCGAGTGATTGATAACAATTTATAATTTACGAATATTTGGTAATTCAAAAGAATTTGATAACTGTAAAAATACTATTTCAAAAATTCGTAACGTACAAATTGGCCGTAACTTGTACATAATTTTCTTCAAATATCTCGAGATCCGCCAGAAATACATAAATTTTTATTCCCACCCTTTTTATAGCTAATTTCAAGAGCTACAAAAAACATCACCACCAAAATTCTCGTATCTCCCCCCAGATCCCCCGATATTTCCAAAAAACTTCTGAACAATATTACCTTCCCCCCAATACCATTCTCAAAGCCCAATGAAAAATTGCCTGAACCCTCGAGATTTGACAGATTCCCTCTTCTCCCAAATTTCAAAAATATGTGCAAGAATCCTGAAATCTCCATCAAACCCCTCCCCCCCCCCCCNCGCCAGAAATACATAAATTTTTATTCCCACCCTTTTTATAGCTAATTTCAAGAGCTACAAAAAACATCACCACCAAAATTCTCGTATCTCCCCCCAGATCCCCCGATATTTCCAAAAAACTTCTGAACAATATTACCTTCCCCCCAATACCATTCTCAAAGCCCAATGAAAAATTGCCTGAACCCTCGAGATTTGACAGATTCCCTCTTCTCCCAAATTTCAAAAATATGTGCAAGAATCCTGAAACCTCCATCAAACCCCCCCCCCCCCCCCCAACCAGTCGCAAATGCATCACCAATTGTAAAATTGTTAGTACAAGAGAAGTGGGTGCATGTATGCAGCATGAGGCTGTGTATTTCGTGCTATTTCATCCTCACAATGTCCAGAATGTCCCCCACCATCGTTTCACATGGTAACATTCAACTGTATCGCTTTTGTGTCCTCATTGCACGCTTGCTGCTGCTGCTGCTGCTGATGCTGTTGTTGTTGTTGCTGCTGCTGATGCTGTTGCACCTGCTGCTGCACCTGTTCTTGCACTTGTTGTTCAATAGTCTGCATTTGAATGGTTTTAGTGTCAACAGTACACGTCTGTTGATTCTGCTGCACCTGGACTTGTACCTGCTGCTGCACCTGCTGCTGCTGCTGCTGTTGTTGTTGTTGGACTTGCTGTTGCTGCTGTTGTACCTGCTGCTGCACAGGCTGCACCTGCTGTACCTGTTGCTGCTGTCCCGACACCTGCACTTGCCCCTGTGCTTGGCTACTCTGCTGTGCAGCTTGTGCAGCAGCCTGCGCAGCCTGTCGCTGCTGTTGCCTGAGTATACTTGGTGGTGGATCCATGTGCTGGCGTTGGTGAAGCAGCAGGTGATTCTTCTGGAAGAATGCCTTGCCACATTTATCACAGATGTGGGATCTTATGTGACAACTGCCGTCACTGTGACGTCTTTGATGCTGGGATAAACCGTGTTTCTGGGCAAAACCACGACCACAATCTGGGCAGAGGTGGGGCTTGGGCTTTGGACCACTGCCTACTGGTGGTGAGGTCTGCGTTCCACTCTGCATGTGGGATACACCTGGTGCACCGATTGGTCCGTTCATCTGGAAGTTTAGGGGTTTGGGATGGTTATTGGTCAAGTTGATTTAATTATTGCAGAGGAATTGGGCTTTTTAATTTTGAATCGAGGCTTTATTTTTAGAGCTTGTCACGAGCTTTTCGTTAATTGTTCGATAAGGAATCGATATAATGAGTAATGAATCCATTAATTAAAATTAATTAATCCCAGGATGACTAGAATAATATTCTGAATTCGTTAAACGATGTAATGATAAATTGTATCTTTCAAAACTCTCAACTTGGAAATTTCAGGCTTAAATGAAGATTTGAAAATCTTATTTCAAAACCTTTGAAATTATTCACTTGAAACTTCTAAAGTCTTCACTTTAAGACCTGTGAAAGTCTCAAAATTGAGATCTCAGTCTCAAATAGTCTTTGAAAATTCTCAACCCAAGTTCTTCAGGCCTCAAACTAAGACTTTCTCAAACCTATAGAAATCGTATATAAATAATTTGAAAGCTAATAATTAAAATAATTAGAAACCTTCTACACCTGTTATAATACCAATTCGAAAAATCAAAATTACCTGATGCGCTCCCGTGGCATTGGGGGTAAGAAAGTGTCCAGGTGTCTGTTGAAAGGCAGCAGCAAGTCCGCAGAGATCAGTAACAAGTGTCCTGTCCCCAGCGTGTAACCTCAAATGCAAAGTAAGTGCTTCCCGATTAGAAAAGCCCAATCCACACTCCCTGTTGGACGATCAACTATTAACCAAAATTTCCGTCGCTCTCGACGGAAATGCCCCCACCCCCCCAGGCCCAATGCTTACCTGCATGTGAGTGACTTGTCATCGGTGTTGGTGGCATTGTGCATCTTGGAGTGTGCAACGAGATCAGCCTTCCTGGGGAAGGCCTCCCCGCAGACAGTGCAGGCGAACGGTGTCTCCCCAGTGTGGAGTCGCATGTGTGCCAGGAGCGTTCTCTTCTGGAGGAATTCTTTGCCACACACTGTGCATGAATGGGGCACCCTTCCATGCAGCCTACCATGATTAACGAGCTCAAACTTTCGTTGAAAGGTAGCACCACAGTCTGGGCAGACAAATGGATGCAAACTCCCGTGGAATCTCGAGTGCATGGTGAGATGATCCTTCTGGGAGAAGGACTCCCCACACTCGGCGCAGACAAATGGCCTCTCCCCAGAGTGAAATTTACTGTGTGTTACCAGATGTCTCTTCAATGGAAAAGCCCTTCCGCACTCCTGACACACAAAGGGCCGCTCTCTGGTGTGAACCCTCGTGTGTGTCACCAGGTGATGCTTCAGTGTGAATGACTTTTTGCACTCTCGACACTGATAAGGTCGCTCAGCGCTGTGAAGAAGGAGATGGGTGTGGAGACAGTGTTTGTGGGCAAAGCTTTTGCCACAGTGCACGCAGATATGTGGCCGCTCACCAGTGTGAACTCTGGCATGAGTGGTGAGATGGTGTTTGAGGAGAAAGGACTTTCCGCATTCTGAGCACGAGTAGGGCCTCTCCTTGGGCACCCTCGCCTGGCTCCCCATGTCCTGCTGCTTCACCTTGGTGTCAATCTGGGTGGTGTTGATGTGGGTCAATACGTGACCAAAGTGTCCACTCTCTGTCTGATTCTGATTGACATTGTTGGTGTTGGCTTGGTTCGATGCAGCAGCAGCTCGTTTCATGAGAATTTCATTGCACTCCTCAGCTGTTAGCTGAATTGGACCAATCGGTGTCATAAAGTGTTTGCTCATTGTGTGTTTGTCGGTTGTGGTGAAGACAAGGGTGTTGGGAAATATTGTTGGCGCTGGGGTTGTGTGTGATGCGTCGCAGTTGCAGCCGCCCTTGTCGCAGGTGAGTGAGAAGACATCGTGATGTTTTTTTGTACGAACGTGGGTGACGTGGGTCGGGTGGGTGTTGTGGGTCTGATTGTGGGCTCCAGTGCTTGTACCACCACCAGCACCAGCCTGCTGCTGGTGGTGCTGTTGTTGCTGCTGCTGCTGCTGTTGTTGTTGTTGCTGCTGTTGTTGCTGCTGCTGCTGCTGCTGGGTGGTCTGACAGTTATCAGTCATCTGAAAGACCTGTCTTCTGTGCCCAGGCTGAGTGGCATTGCCCACTTTGGGCTTGACATCGGCCTGGATCTTCTGACTCGTACCCTGATCCTGATTGTTGTTGACAGCATAATTTATGTTTCCCGTCAAGTCAGACTGGTTGGTGTCTCTGCCTTCATTTGTCGGATTGAATGACCACGCATACCCAAAACCAGTGCCAGCATTGCCAGGTGTTGTGCACATATTGGCCAGGGTTGCGTGATCCTGATCACTCTCGTTAGCCACTGTTAATGTATCTGTATCAAGTATAACCGATTGTTTATTTGTATCATTTGTCGTTATGTCTTCATCCACACCGACAGAGTCAACGACGACTAATTGATCGGTGGGATATATCTTGATGGGCTCTAGGTGGTATATGTAACCGTTGCACTCCAGTATTTCAATGTTGTTGTCGATATTTTGAATAATTTCAATCTCTTCTTTCACTACGGGGGGAGGTGATATTGTTCTCGCATATCGGCGCCCCTTGTCGGGACGCTTTATATGCGATTTATCTTGGGCACTGTTTATTTTGTTAATTATTGTTGATTTTGAGGGAATTTTCGGGGGAATTTTGGTGTTGGTGGGGGGAAAAGCCGGACTAGGCCCAGCTTTTGGGGGAGGGATGATCAGGAGTGGGATTTTTGCATTTGTTGGGGGAAGGGAGGGTGGAAATTGTCAGGGCTAGGAGGGAGTTTCTAACATTTGAGACGGGAGGGGAATTTTTTGGTTTTTTGGGGTTTGGGGACTTTTCGGGGGAGAGGGGGGGAGATATGTATTTTTTAATCGGAAATGTCACTTGAGGCACAGGTTTTTTCTTGGGATGTCAACAATTTCACGTTATTGTTGACTATTTCATGGAATTCTCGCTCAAGATCTTTCTTTATTGATAGAAAGTCGTTTTCCTCCAGGGGATGCTTTAATGTGGTGTCTGATAAATCGTCGATAGACCCTCGGAAATCTCGCTCTTCAGGTTTTAATGGAGGACCTTGATGTTGAGGTTTACAAACAAAACAGCCTTTGCCCACAGGATTTATTCCTCTTCCTGGTTATTGTTGATTTCGAGGGAATTCCTAGCATTTGAGACAAGAGTGGAGGTTTTAAGTTGATTTTTGTGGTGAAATATACTCTTTTCACTGAAAATATCACTTGATGTTCAACTTCTTCCTCGTGATGTCAACAATTGCACGATTATTGTTGCCTATCTCATGGACATTCCAACTCAAGATCTTTCTTTATTGATAGAAAGTCGTTTTCCTCCAGGGGATGCTTTAATGTGGTGTCTGATAAATCGTCGATAGACCCTCGAAAATATCGATCTTCAGCTTTTAATGGAGAATCTTGATGTTGAGGTTTACAAACAAAACAGCCTTTGCCCACAGGATTTATTCCTCTTCCTGGTTATTGTTGATTTCGAGCCAATTTCTAACATTTGAGACAAGAATGGAGATTTTAAATTGATTTTTGTGGTGAAATATACTCTTTTTACTGAAAATATCACTTGATGCTCAACTTTTTCCTCGTGATGTCAACAATTGCACGATTATTGTTGCCTATCTCATGGACATTCCCACTCGAGATCTTTCTTTATTGATAGAAAGTCGTTTTCCTCCAGGGGATGCTTCAATGTGGTGCTTGATAAATCGTCGATAGACCCTCGAAAATGTCGATCTTCAGGTTTTAATGGAGAACCTTGGTGTTGAGGTTTACAAACAAAACAGCCTTTGTCCCCAGGATTTACTCCTCTCCCTGGTGATGTCCAATATTCTGGCGGCAATTTGCTATGGCAGGAGGACCAGCATTTGGGTTTGCCGTTAATATTGGCGAATAACCGATGGTAATAACTGATAATACCACCGAAAATATCAACACTGTCACTGGATTGTCGTGGTAATTGCAATTGTTCTCGTGTTTATCACAATGTCCCCTTGTTTTTCCCTGATTTTTTGGTTTTTGCCACAGGGGGGAAGTGGGGTGGCAGGATCTAGGGGTGGGGGAGGAGAGAGAGGACACACCGCGGCGTCTAACGACACACGGTCAACCCACGGTGGAGAAAAAGACAACCTTATCCACCTACTTGGTAACGCGACACTCCCGCACAAATGCACGATATTGCTGGTGATTTATTGTTATTTGTTATTGTCATAATATGGGGGATGAGGGTGGACGACGTTTCGAGGGACGTGAGAGGCGAAATTTCCGGATTATTTAGTATTTCAGTACGGTCACATACAAAATAAGCCTCATATATCGGCCATTTTATTTGTAAACTACCAAAAAACAATGCTGCCAATGGTACGGAAGATTTTTGGAGGGAGTCGCTGAGGAAGTGGGAGACTGGGGATTTTTTCGGGGGAGATAATGTCCCTAGGAAAAAGAAGGGGCAAAATTAAAGGTGAAATTTTTTTTTTTTTATTCCGAGGTTTTTCAGATTTTTCTTATTTTTTTAGATTTTATGAATAAAAAAGATTTGATGATTTGGAATTTTTATCAAGTTTTGAGGAATTTCGGAAGTTTTTGAGGGACAATCGAGGCTCTTTTTTTTTGGAGAATTTTTTATTTTCTATAATATGTAAAAAATATTTGGTTTTTTCCTCCGAAAAGGGGAATTTCTCTCGAGATTTTTTGAGGAATCGATCGGGATATTATCCACTTCAGAACTCTTCATTATCGATTGTAGGGAATTTTTGCAAAACTGATACAGGTGGCAGCAGGACGTTACTCACTACGTTTGCTGAGGGCATTGGATAAAAAGTGGTCAAATGCATGCTATCCTTGTCTGATCCATTGAAAAGTTGGGCGGTCACCTGGCGGCGCTATTGGTTCGTGAATCGGCCGAAAAACTATCTAAACTGGAGATTTTTGCGGGGGAGAAAATATCCCTAGGAAAAAAGGGCTAAAATTAAAGTTGCAAATGATTTTTTTCAATTTCGGGAGTTTTTCCAGATTTTTCATTTTTTTCTGTTTTATGGAAAAAATTGAGGTCCTTAGCGATATTTTTAGTGATTTTGCTTTTATTGAGGTGTTTGAGACACCTGATGAGGTGAATACAAAATATTGTCGTTTTAGATTTTTCTTTCGTTAGAATTTTCGATTTTTTATTTCTAATATGTAAAACATCAGGATTTTTTTCCTCGTGAAATACTGAGAACAGAAAAGTGGAATTTCTCGGGATTTTTTAAATTTATTTTTTAAATATTTTTTTAAATGGATTGATCATTATATTATCTATTTCAGGAATCTGCATTATGGATGGTGTGATGAATTAATGACAGACTAGCGATTTTTTCGGGAGAAAAAATGTTCCTAGAAATAAGGAGTGGGAAAATTAAAGTTGGGAATTCATAAATCGGAGAATGATGACATTTTTTTTTTAACTTACGGAAAATATTTAAATCTTCGATGTATTTTTTCTGGTATTAATAAAAATTAAGATTGTGGAATATATTTTTTCATGATTTGGAGATGATTTTGATAAATTTAAGATATTTTTCCAATCAATTCCAAGATTTGGAGAATCTTTTTGAGAAGAATTCGCGCTTTTCATTCGTTTTTTTTTGCTAGAAATTTTTATTTTTGATAAAATATAAGACATAAGGGTTTTTTTCCTAATAAAATATCGAAAACGAGAAAGGGAATTTTTCATGATTCATTTATGGATTGGCCGGTAAATTATCTACTACAGAATTCGTTATTATCGATGATGCGCAAACACACTCTTGCTAATTGTATAATTGCATAATTGCAATTAATTTTTTCATCTATTATAAAATCTGTTCGATTTGCTTATTTTTTATAAGGGAAATATTTTCTTTGAGCTACTGTTCGATGATCCATTACCTCTTTGCTAACAATATGCAATTAAATGTAGTGTTACCTAATCAATCAAAATTGAAAAAAAAGTAAAAATACTGAAATGCGAAGATTTTGCGCCATAAATTCTTCACCAAAACAGGCGAAAAAATCTGACGGATAGCCGGAAAAATTTGTGCTTTTTCTAGGAACTGGATGAGACAGTTGACGACTTGAAGATGACCTGAAGAGGATAAATAATTCTCAGAAATGTTCAAAATTACGAGGTGGTTGACAACTGATGGCGGCATCTTGTTTTGATACTCTTCAAAGATGACGGCGCCCCATCTCGTATTTTTAAACATTCTTCAATATTATTCATCCTCTTCAGATGATCCTCACCTCTCTTCATTCTTCTTCTGTAAAATGAACAAACTTTTTAAGCCATCTTTCAGATTTTTCAATCACCTTTTGACTAAAAATTCATGGCGCAAAGGTTTTTCCGCATTTCCGTAGTTTTTTCTCCCCCCCGAGGCCCCTCAATTTTTTTGACAAGTGCGAGGGCTGTCATCACACAAAAAAGATTTAAAAAAATTATTCTAATAATTTATAAATGATTAAATCATAAAAAAATGTTAATGAAAAAATTTCCAGCTAAATTTAAAAAATTCCAAAAAAACGGAGTTCTCGGAAATCAATAGACTTGAAATCAACAATCGACAATAGTCAGGATGAATTTCCAGTTCGTAGAATAATTGATACATTACAAATCGTCCCACCAGGGACCTGAAGGACAACCGATACGCGGGAGGGGAGCAACACTACAGTTGAATTTTGTGATACCCCATGACGGTATCGCCTTTACGCTTGGCTACTTCCATTCCCCCGTCTCTCGTCGTGCCATCTCCCCCCGAAAAATGACAAAAACAATTCGCGTGGCCCCTCGTCGCCGCTCCCGGCGCTGACCCAGAGGAGAAAAACCTCCGGGGGAGGGAGAAAAAATTGTGCTAATTGCGCTTTTGCTATGGTCAGGTGTGAAATTCGTCTAGTCAGAAAGTCGATAATTTCTTCGGTTGCGGGAGGAAAAAAACGGGATTCCGAAAAAAATAGTAAAGCATGAATGGACTTTTGTTCCGAGAGAGAATGTTCGGGCGGCAATCTCAGTATTGGCTTGACGCCAGGAGTAAATTTAGAAAATTCAACAATAGCCTATCAATTTGCGAAACACTCCGTTTTTCGAAATTGCCAAAATTTTGAAATTTTCATTTCTGATTTCTTTGAATTGTTAAAATTTTCATTGAAACATAAAAATTCTACTTTTTAGTCTATCAATTCCAAACCTCTTCGTTTCTCAAAATGTCCAATTTTTCTCCGATTTTATTGAAATATCAATGCACCCTTGGGCTCACACATCAATTAAAAATTTCATTTCCCAGAACGACACATATTTCATATCAAAAAAATCATTATTAACTCCGGGACAACACCCCTCACAGCGTCAACCCATCCCGAAGAAATTTCCTCAATCCATAAAAACGAAAGCCAACGGGTGGCACAAATGATAAACTGTAAAGTCCATCATTCAGGCGAACATACACATCCGAATGATCTCTACCTGTGGGAGAAAAAACGAATCCTCGACGCAGGAACATCCACCGCTAAACCCCGGCGTCCCAAAAAAAACTGACACCTCACTCCTGCACTGAGAGAAAAACAAACACCTTGTCAAACAAATCTTATTTGGGCCAACAAAATCGCTAGTTGAAAATTGCCAAAAAAGAATTTGTTTGGTTCGAATTTGAAAGTCTCAAACATGAATAATTGTTCTGCTTTCGACAGCAACGAAATATTTGGCTCAAGAGGCGAATAATTCGTCACCCCAGACGGTGCCTTTTCAGGATGAAAATATCTCATACAGAGGACAATTTATGAACTAATATTAAATCCCTAAGTTACAAGATTGCTATCATATCATTATTATTGTCTCATTTAAGGGTTCATGTCTTGTCTGTGATTATTAGACAGCCGAAACGAAAAACTAGTATCCCTTGTTTCGCACAAAACAAAGATTTTTCGGGAGCAAAATACCTATGGGAGTATCGAATAACGAAGGAGTAGTGCTAGAAATGACATTTCTTACGTCTACAGAGAATGCAATTTTTTTTCAACTACTAAATCTATTTTTGCGACAAAAATTTTTCATTCCGGCGCACTCTCTGCATGTGTGGCACGAAAAATCTTTTTTTGATAATTTTCAAAAAACTATTTTCTTGGCACAAGTAAGACTTGTTTGAGAACTTTGTCGTTTTTCTCTCAGCGTAAGATAACACCAAAGGCTCGCAGACGCGCGCGCGTAGCGCGCAGCGATTTCTAATAATCTAAAAAATCCTATTTCATGTGCATTAAAATAGTCAAATGAAGTGGAAAAGACATGTTTATTTTATAACTTTTTAATAGTGCCCTTGGAAAAATGATGAAATGTGTTAAACGTTTCAACGAACGGTTTCCAATATTTTCCCATTATTGTCGCAGACAATGAGCCTCTTCCCGCCGTGGATAACTCTGAAATGTTCTCCCAATGAAGTGTTCTCCCGTCACTCTTGAACGGGAAAATACAAGACTGAAAAACGTTATCTTACCCACGTTCACACGAAACGCCTTCACTTATCTGTCCGAAAATGCTGTTCTCGACGGTATTCACCTCTCGACTGAATCATCACCTCTCGCCTCCGTCCCGAACCCGCGTTTTGTACAAGGAATACGTATAATCATTCTCTAATTGAGTCGTTGGAACCGCTAGGCTCATCGGGGAAGAGGGACACCTATCGTTTTATTCTCCCTTTTGATGGATTAACGACTAAAAGAATACCCCGAAATTATAAACGTTGATTCCAACTATTTAAGCGGCGGGCTATTTAGAACTCTCAAAAGTATGTGGAAAAAGTGAAAATTGAAAAAGTTTTTTTTTACACTGAGCCAAAGTGGCAGATCTTGGATTTTTCCAGGGGGAAAGTCGACTTTCGCCAAAATCGAATTTTTTAGCCGGGTGAACGTTGATTCCAACAATTTAAGCGACGGGCTATTCAGAACTCTCAAAAAGATGTAGAAAAAGTGAAAACTGAAAAAGTTTTTTTTTTCAGATTTTCAAAGGGTCACATTTTCGGTTTTTCCAGGGGGAAAGTCGATTTTCACCAAAATCGAACTTTTTAGCCGGGTAAACGTTGATTCCAACTATTTAAGCGACGGGCTAGTCAGAACT
>NW_021680890.1:181940-252875 GCF_001412515.2 Diachasma alloeum | reverse complement strand
TTTTTTCACCGGAGGCCAAAGTGTCGGATCTTGGATTTTTCCGGGGGGAAAGTCGGTCCAAGGGTCACAAGGGTCAAATTGTCAGATCTTGAATTTTTCGCCAAAATCGAATTTTTTAACCGAGTGAACGTTGATTTCAACTATTCAAGCGACGGGCTAGTCAGAACTGTCAAAAGTATGTGGAAAAAGTGAAAACTGAGAAACCGTTTTTTTTGGTCCCAGCCAAAACGTCAAATTTTCGGGTTTTCCGGGGCAAGTGGATTTTCGCCAAAATTGAATTTTTTAGCCGGGTGAACGTTGATTCCAACTATTTAAGCGACGGGCTTTTCAGAACTCTCAAAAGTACGTGGAAAAAGTGAAAACTGAAAACGTTTTTTCTTCACCCCGAGCCAAAGGGTCAGATTTTCGGGTTTGCCAGGGGGAAAGTTGACTTTCGCCAAAATCTAATTTTTTACCCGGCCTCCCCTAATTAAACGCCAAATTCACAGCGCTGTTTAGAAAATCTTCACAAACCGCCTGCTCAACCCTTTGAAAAAAATTTCACCGGAGGGAGAAAAAAAGCCTGGCACCAATCACCGCAGTATCGATGACAGGCTTTGGTCCAGTGGCCCCGCAGGTATATCAAGAATCGTCGGAAGAAATGAGGACTGGGGGCCCTCGGGCTGCCTAATTAATTTTTATGGCTTCGTCTGGCCCTCGAGACATTCCTCCGGTACCTTTCTATCCCACCACGGTATTAGTGGTGTCTAAGGCCCCCCGAAGGCACCAGACCTCCACCAACTCCCATCAATCGTCCAATGACTAATTTTTTGACAATCGAAAAATTCCTGATAGAAGTCTGAAGATTTTTTTTTCCAAGGATTCATTGTTTTGGGAGTTTGAGAGCTGATATGGGGGTGTCTGAGGACATTTTAATTGCCTTTGTCGACATTCTTCCTCCATCGAGACGCGCCGAGGGGAATTGCACCGGGAATTACGCAATTATCCGCTTTACACGGGAACTATTACCGCGTAATATACGCCCTCCACATGTGGAGACGATATTTTTCGAGTTTGGGGAGGTCAGAGGAGTGGAGTCTCTGTATAAGATACTTCGAGCCCCAAGCGCTCGAGGATTACCCCCACTCTCGGCACCTTCATCGCCCCCCGAACGTTTGACTCTGAGCACAGAAGAGGCTGCGTGTAAGATACCTCTCTATAAGATCCCTCGCACTCCGAGCGCTGGAGGTCTATCCCCACTCTCGCCACTTTTATCGCCGCCCGAATGTTTATGTTCCGTGGGCTTCTTATAAGATACCTATGGCCCCGGTCATTTTTCAACGGGACGAGAGTAGTTATATACGATGCCTCTACTGTACTTTTTATAGGATACCCACGACCTCGGTCATTTTTTCACGAAAAAAAAGGGATCATAAGGGTCAAACGAAGTTGAGGGTCAAACGTGAGAGACGAGTGGAGTGAGAGCACAGGGGTCTAACGGTCTCAACGATCAAGACTCCTTTTCACGAGTGAAAAAATCAAAGGAAAATGGGAGAGCGGAGACATTTCGGGGGGCCGTCATCACCGGACGCTGTAAGTTTCACGCGTTACGGAATACATCTCGCCGAATTTCTTTGATCCTAAGTGCTCTCCACTCCGATAACTATCAGAGAATTATTCATGTTTACTCAGCACGGCTTGTCTCCCTCGTGAATGTATGAATTTCCACTTAATTCCATTTTTTCACTTTTTCCATTTCTTTTCGTTGGGAACAGGGGGATGGAAGAGGGGCGTCATGCATCGCCTCCCGTGATTTTCACCCGCAGGTTTGAGTGTACATGGGGATGTTCACGGTCAATATAATTTCAGTACTAGAAATGAAATTAGTATCGCATTGAGAGAATATCAGCGGCTGCGTCAACCGAAATATTGGACCGACGCAATTTCTATCTCATAAATCGGGAAAAGAAAACTTTTATTATTCTTATCTCTATACCGTTTTTTACAAAACGATTTTTTAATATTTTTTGCGACTAAAAATGGAGTGTTTAAACGCAAATTTTATGGTTGAAAAAAAATGAAAAAAGGAAACGTTTTGGTAATTAAAAAAATTGTTGTTTTTTAATAATAAATGTTTCCAAAAACGATGAAAAAAATCGATAAAAAAATATGGCTCACGAAATAGCAATTGCCTTGGGAATAATCCAAATAAAACAATCTTTAATAAATTTTTTAATTTCTAATTTGTATTAGAAAATGATGAAATATGAATGTTGAGAAAATTCTAAATGGATGATAATTTTTAATATAGGGGAGGCTGGGGTAAAATGGACACTTTAGATTTTTTTTTAATTGTTCATAAGTCAGAAACAAATTTATCAATTGAGGTCACTTTAGGCTCGTCACAGAGGGAAAGAATTGTTCTTTGTATTGAAAAAAAAATTATTAAATTTTATCAACATTTCAACCCCTCATTACCATCTAAAAAAAAGTCACACGTGTCCGTTTTACCCCAAAACCATAGCTTTCAAAAAATTCAAGACTGCTTAACAATTAATTATGCCAGAATGGTGAATCCCTCACTCGTATTTTCCCTCAATTTTTATTTTCAACATTTATTTTTTTTCACCACGCCTCTTTCACTCTGATGCACTCAGACCGCAAGAGCGTCAATTGGCGAGGTTCCAAGGTCGAATAATGTTACATATATTTTTTTTCTTCTTTTGGGGCGCTGAGGAGGAACCGGAGATAAAAGTTTTTATGCCGCTGATCCGCAGGACTGGAGTTCTGGGTGAAAAGGCATCAGAGATGTTGGGTAATTGATTACTTTTTCATCAGGTAAGTGAATGTAGAAGAAAAAGCCCCGTTTTTTTAGGGAAACGAAAATTAAAAAAGGAAAGATGGAGATGAATTTGAAATTGGGGCTTTCTGTTTTGATATTTATCGACCGAAAAATCACTCACAATTATCTGAAATAATTTACCGGTGAGTGGTTTATTGTAAAATGCATTGAAAGACTGAAAATGGTAGTCCATTGTCCTCGCTCTCTCGACAGTTATGGGGGGTTGACTCCTTTTTCTCTTCCCTTCGAAGGGGCAAGACGAGGAATTACATTCAAAAGTGACTCCGCCTGAGGTTCTCCTCGGGCACTCAATTGTTCGGGATCACTCGAGGGTCCACTCCCGCGTACCCACTGCCTACCGACACCTACTTGAACCATTCTCCCTCTTCCCCCCTCGAGAGAAAATGTGTAAAGGAAAAAATGGTGAGGAATATTCGAGAAAATTATTTACACTTTTTCAAGTTTCTCCGGGCTCAATGGGCCCTTGAGTGTCGAATTTTTTCAGTTGGGAGATATTTGCCTGAGGAACGGTACACGAAAACTCTAATATTTGGTCAACCCACAATTTTATATATTACAATTTTTTTTAGAAAACGATAGGACTTTTTTGAAAGGAGAGCGTTACCGTAAGTTTTTGCAAAGGATATTTCAGCCCGAGGGTGGGAGTATTTACATGGATTACCATGGGATAATCTGGGATAAACGAATTTGGTGGAAAAAAAAATCCTCAATTTGTCGGTTATTGAGGATATCCGGGGGGACAGTCCCTGCTAGGAATTTTGAATTCTTAAGGCAAATTTATCCAGTTTTGAAATTTTATTTTCCTGAATATTTAAGATCAATTATTTATCATGAATAATTAACATCTCAAGTGATATTAATTTGATAAATTTGGAGGAAAGCACCTGCCTAAAAGATCGAATTCATTCAGCCTGTCCCAGTCATACATTCTTAATCTCAATAGGACTTGGATCGTTCCGTCTTCAACAAAATGTCTTATTTTTCTGTGAAATTCTAAATTTAGTGAAGTTCTAAAGACACTTCAAGTCAAATTTATGAAGTTTTTAAATTTTATTTTCATGAAATTTCAAGAACAATTATTTATCACGAGTAATTAACATCTCAAGTGACATTAATTTTATAAATTTGAAGGAAACAACACGCATAAACCATGGAATCCACTCGGACTGTCCCATTCATACATCCTTAATCTCTCTTCCACGAATTGTCACCGAGTTTGAAAAGTTTATTGTGCTTTATCTGTTGACCGGTTTGACCCGATCGTCCACTAGACGCACTGAGCGGTCACATTCAGGATAACTGCAAATAAATATAGAAGCCTCTTTATTTTGATTCCGATAAAATTCACCGAATTTACATCATCACGTGATAATGCACGATGTGTGAGCAATTTGTACCGTCTGCCGATGTCTGCATTCGACATTTATCATTTATCAATCGTGTTCCTGACATTTAACATTTCCCTCGACCATTTCACAATCAAAACAAACAAAAATTAACGGTCATTTTGTGTTCAGAACCCAAATAAAATCGTCTTCTTCCCTCGAATCTCCGAGAAAATACGCGATTCAAGACCCTTCAGAACTATCATCCCCTCGTCTCTTAAGATATTCAGGAACCCGAGAAAATTGTTTATTTAATCATTCAAATTCCACGCCTCCCCGAAAGTGCGACAATCCCCAGTGATCTCTATGATCTGTTCCTGAAGCTGTCCCTCGGGAATTGACTGAGATTTATAACTGCGAAAGGACATGGTACATCAAGTCGTAACATTTGTAGCCCCTTCCACACTCACCCTCGACTTTTCATCCCTCCGCCCCCACCCCCCTCGCCCCCTTCCGCCCTCAGTATCCCCTTTTCCCAAAAATGCCATGGGATGACTGTGAGATAACATCGCACATTCATTTTGCATATATCTGAGTTGTCCCTTCCCTTTCGAGCACTGAATACTAATCTATCCATTCATTTATGTCCAGAAATCGTTATTTCATATGATTAACAATTAATCATTGAAAAGAAAATTATTATTTGGTGGAAATGATTGTTGTATTTTCTAATGGTTGATCGTAAAGTTTTTTAGAATGTTTTATTTTAATCGAGAATTATTTTTTCTGCTACTATTTAAGGGGGGGCTATGCCCCCTTCTTATTGCACTGGGTAAGGACGGGGGGCTACGCCCCCCTCTCGGTCCTCTCGTGCGAAATTCCTCGTATAGTCCTGAGGGTTTTTGTAATGATTATTTTCTGCGGGGCTACGGCCCTCCGCTTATTCCGGAGGGGCTGCGCCCCCCCCCTCCCACCACACTCGGTCCTTCGGCGTGATGAAACCCTCAAAAATTTTTTAAACGACCATGAGAACTTTCATTATTATTATTTACTGGGGAGTTACCGCCCCTCGCTAATACTGGAGGGGCTGCGACCCCCCACTCGCTCCTCCCGTGTGATAGAACCTTAATAAACCTTTTAAATAGCCATTAGAACTTTGTTTACTATTATTTTCTAGAAGGCTACGGCCTCTCCTTATTTCGCTCGCGCACCCAGGGGGGCTGGGCCCCTCCCTCGTTTTCCTCGCGCAGTGACGAAATCATACATCACATACACGACTTTAAGATGTTTACTGTCATTACTTCATGATCGTCTTGAATCTTCTGACCCTCGTGACGGTGTGTCACTTGAAAAATAAAACTTATCTGAACCCCTCCTCCTTTTTTTATCACAATAATTATTTCAAGAAATGATTTTTGAAATATTTTCGAAGCCGCTGGGGCAAAACGGGTCATACTCTCGATTAAGAAAAACAAATAGAACAGTTTAATTTCATGCACCTGAAATTGAGAAAAATAATTGGAAAATTAATTTTTTTCCTCATTGATCGGTGAATTCTGAATGAGAATGAAGGGGAAGAGAATCGTCAGCCACGGAGACACCTCCGTGTGCCCGAGGAAGTGGGGGGGAAAAACCGAAAAAGCCAGCCGAAGTGGTACAGAACAAGAGCCGCGCGATCTCGTGCGATTCAACTGTACCACGAGGGGGATTTTTGCCCTGGTAGTGGTGGGCAACTGTTTTGGGATGCTGGACAGTGCCAGGACGTAGGCCTGAGTATCAGTCGAGTCGTTAAGGGAGACTAGGCATCAACGGATCGAGAGGTGTCACTGAAACAATTTTTTTAAGCGGATAATTTAGCTTCATATTATTTTTTCGGAAGGAAAAAAACTTTTTCATGTGAATCACTGATTGTTATTTTCTTTAATCGTTGAGTAAAAAATTTTTGAAAGTTTTTTGTTCAAATTAATTTATTTGTTGAGGGCAATTGTTCATTTTTGAATGTGATTGAGGCTTCATTGAGTGAAGTGAATTCGGGGATTTAAATTCATTTTTTGATTAAAGTCAATTTAATGAATGAGTGAGGGGTGGGGGCCACGGGGATACCGTTGAATGGCTCACGGATATTTCTGTTTTCTGGTTCCGTAAGGTGTTTACCACCCGCTTTGCCCGTTTATCCTCAAGACTTTCTTACTGTGAGATTTTTAAGGTGAAGTTTAAACAAATTAATCTATCAAAAAAGAAATCATTAATAAAATGCAAGTGCGTGTAATGAATTCCATGGGAAATTTGCCCGGCTTTTGATTGGAATTATTATAAAACCGCTAGATTTAAATATGAAAAAATAACAATAACGGTAGAATTAAAATTCAAAAAAAAAGTTCCAGAAATTTTGATGCTTAAAAATTGGGCGCAAGTGCAAATAAATAAGTTGAGATGTGTTCGCTACTGAATCGAAAGAAATCGGACAGAAATCGGTGTCTGGCGCTGGCAGTGAGTGTTATCCTGTTGTTACCATTTGTCAGTGCTCTATCACACCAAAAAAGTAGAATTTTCAATACGACAGACAATTTTATTATCACGAGATCGTTGAGAGATGGTGAAACCAACAGAATATTTCATTATCGAGGCATCTGTGGAAGAGAAACCATTCTCAATTGGGGGTAAAGATTTAATTTTATGGAATTCTTAACGAAAAATTGAACATTTTTGTTTTAAATCATTTGTATACGGAGCGTTTTCCCGCCCTGTTAATTCATACTTTACTGCCTAGGCCGTAAAATGCGACTTTGGAGGGAGAGGCCATTCATTTCGAAATTCGGTGGCAACACGGACGAAAAAATTTAATAGAAAAACCTATCGAATTCGTTAGACAATTCTATTGAATTTCTATTGAAATGTTCAATAGAAAATATTCAGTAGCAAAAGTCAATAGAATTCAATTTTTCGACATAACTTATTCTATTGAGATATTTTCTATAGAATTTTTTCGGCTCAAATTTTCCAAGTTTTTTTGTTTGATTTTCATCGCCAAAAAATGGCTATTCTACCGGCAGTGGCGATAGTTAAAATCAATAAAATAACTTCTCCCTCCTAGGCCGTAAAACAAAAATTTATCGTCCAAAACGAGACCGCGAAATCGTCTTTTACGTACAGCTCCAACTTTTAGATCTCCACCCTTTGGAGTTTAAAACCTAGGCTCCTCCACTTGATCAAAAACAGTCGATAATATCTCAGTACGAAAAGCCAATCAATCTAATCCCCACAAGTGCCAAGTTAAGTAATCCATGAGATTACAGACTTCATGTTTTCACTTCTGCTCAAGCTCTCACGGGGATGAGTAGCTGAATCCCCTGACCGCGTGAATGTTTTCACTTCGGTATTTTAAACCCTTGGAGAAATCCTTCCATCGGGATTGGAATCCTTCCTTATATCGGCCAAACCATCTGCTCCATATCCCCCTCCCCCCTCCAAAGCGAAAACCGAATATTATATTCAACATGCCGCCCAATGCGAATGGGGCAAAACGGATATTTTAGAAAAATTGTCTGTGCGCCAGCCCCCCCCCCCTCCTCCCTTCCTCGCCTCCAATATTCTACGAAGGATGAAAATCCGGAATTTTCAAATGAAAAAAAAATTCATCAATCATTCCATGAAATTTGACATCACCACCACAGGAATTAAATCTACCGTAAATTTATTATCAGCAGACATCGACAAGCTTCCCCCGAAAAATGTTGAAAAAAAAAAATGAATGGTGGAGACGTAAAAATAATAGATTCTTTATGTGCCCTCTGGTTACGACAATCATAATAGTAAATCGATGAAAGAAGACACCATTATCACATTTTTCCCTCTTTTCTCTCTGTTTTTGGGTTCGGTAAAAATGAAAAAAAAAGGGAGACGAGTGTCGCACTGAGGGAGCTGGTCCTTGAAAATAGGAAGAGACTGCAGCTGATTTATGAGGGTGATAATTTGACCGAATGCGTGGACGTTATAGACGTAAGATCAATAAGTGAGGATATCTGTGGTGCTGACGACCAAGACCAGAGGTACAAGTGGATTATTCGAGGCAGTCGAGTGCCTTCTGTGCTGGATTGGCTTGGAAGTACTTCGGAGATGGTGAGAAGGTGCCATGGGGTCAGTACCAGGGCTAGGAGTCATTTGTTTAGGCAACAGTTTCAGAGAAGGTGAGTGGCTCTTGTTCTTGATGGATGAAGGCATTCTGTTTATTACGACGGGGGGAGGGAGACTTAGTATGTAAAAAGGGCGCGATTACTGATCTCCAGGTGTACTTGTGGGGAAAAACCCATCCGTAAACGTCTCGAGAGCACTTTTCCCCATTTTACACTCTCAGGGAAGATCCCATGGCAATATAAAGCAATAAACCTTTCCTTAACATAAAAGAACTTGGGAGAGTGAATTTTGACCTCGGGGAAAACCCCGAAATCCAACAGTAATCAGTGTAATCAGTCCCGTAATCCTGGATAATCGATCACATTTTGTAATCGCGGTGTCACCCAATTCGCCTGTGAATAGCCCCTCGTCTACGCCCCTTTCCCCCTGGGCTGAATGAATGAAGTGCATTCGTCCATTTTTTTCTGGCAATCGATTTACGAAAGAAACGAATGTCTCAATGAAGTCGTGATTTTTTTATTAATATTCTGGGGGGCTGCAGGAGGGTGGAGAGGAGCCTCCAGCAGATGGTGATAGCCCCAGGGACCAAATGGTGTGGTCCACATCATATAGCTGCCTCGTACAAAGATCTCGGTGGACTTGACAGTTTGGACAGGTGCTGCAGACGTCACGATCATTGCTGTCGCTCGATACCGCCTTTTTCTGAGCGTTACAATTTTTGGAATTACATGCCATTCACGCTGAGCCACTGCGGCTGTGACCAAAGGTAAGGAGAGTGATTGTTGAGAGTTCTTTGCATGTGAATTGGCGCCGGCTTTCAGCAGATTTCTCCGCATAATGAGACGAATTTTTAACAACGCATGATTTGCACAGAAATTAGCATTTCGGGAGTTGAGGAGATCGAAGGTTCCAACGTCGGGCATTCTGTTGTTAAAGAAATATCCCGCGGGTCATTGGAAATATCTCGAACATCATTGGGAAGTCATGGAGACATACCGCGTGGAGAATCAAGGGATTTTTATGACGAATGGCGAAAATACAGTTCTCGAGATGTTGAAAACAATTTTTTTCGAGATATTTTAGTTGACGGTGGCACATTGTAGCGACAGCGAGAGCACCTTTACTCGATAGTCTATCCGTAGTGCATGTACACACGTCTGTGCGCACCGTATTCCCTCCATGCGCAGTCATCGACTGCGCAACTTCCGTTCGTTTTTTTGTTACATGATATTTACCAGGGATTACTCCACCACAAAATTTCGATAACGAGAGCTGAGATGTTAACAAACCAAAAATAATAATACTCGAACATTTAGATTTTTAGGAAAATAAAATTTTCACTGCATTTTGAATTCTTCGAGGAATCTGTATATTCTTGGCTTTTCCATATTTCCCCGATAGTGAGAAACAAAATAGAAAATAATAGATGAGAAAAATGCGCAGTGCATGTACACATGAATGTGAGTTTGGTTTTTCCGTTACACCATATTTCGTTAGACGACAGCCAAAATATTTAAACGTAAAAAACTTTTCTCCCCTGTTGAGTTGCAAGTTTCGATTGAGCCAAACCTTGGAATGATCCCTAATGATAACACTATTGACAGAGAATGCAAAAACGTTACGACCCCGAGAGACGGGATAACCCCTAACGGAAGACGGAGAAAACGAGATGTCTTCATGATACCGGGTACGAAGTGGTGTGGTAGGGGTAATCACGCCACCAAGTACACGAATCTCGGTGGCTTCGGCAAAGCCGACGCATGTTGCAGAAAACATGATACCGCTTGTCGATTTTGGATACCGGCGCTTGGATCACGCTATGGACTGGCCAATTGGCGTATTTCCACGCTCATGCATTGCTCGTGCGATGAGCGGTAAGAATCTTATCGCATATGTGATGAAACCATTTTATGATAATGTGAAACGGCGGGGCAAAGTGGAACGGTAGAGAATTTCGCTGTTTAAGGGTCGAGCAGAGCAGAAGGTCAAATGGGAGAGACAGGCGAAGGTGTCAAATGGGAGAGACGAGTGAAGAATTACTCCACCTGTCTCTCCCATAATTCTAAGAATTCTAAGAATTCTAGGAGAATTAGAATTTAGAGAGAAAAAATTTCCGCTTCACCCAGCCGGGAATCGAACCCGGGTCTCCCAGATACGCGCCGGGTCAAATGGGAGAGACGAGTGAAGAATTACTCCACCTTTCTCTCCCATTTGACCCTCAAGAACATTTGACCCTTCATCATTTAGTCATATAGAAGAGAATCTCTCGTTTGACCCTGTCGATCCCTTTTGACTCTCCCATTCGACCCTTGAAGGACGGTAGGGAATTTCGTCGTTTAAAGGTCGAACAGCGTTGAGGGTCAAACGGGAGAGATAAACGAAATGGAAAGAATCAAACTTTTTTGAGGGTCAAGTGGGAGAGACAGGTTGATGGGTCAAGAGGGCCAAACGGGAGAGACTAGGGAAGTGATCACTCGACTCATCTCTCCTATTAGGCCCTTAAGAACGTTTGACCCTTCTGATTACTCGGCTCGTCTCCTCCGTTTAACGCTCACGAAAATTTGACCCTCGATCTGTCTCTCCCGTTTGACCCTCAAGACCTTTTACTCTAAAGAAAATGTCAGTAACGAAGCGGTGAAACGGTTCAAGTCGACTGAGATCTTACCTAAGTTTACGAGGAATATCTCCGAATCTAAGGGAGGTACCGAAATTTTCAATCAGACCTTAACTGTGGACAATAGTAAAAATCGACTAGAACCGTTCTACCGCTTTGCTACTGATTTGACCCCTCATAATTTTTTTTTTCAAAGAAAAGAGATGAAAAAAATACTGCAACTTTTCAAAAATAGTACTGACAAAACTAACTGAACTAACATGATTTCACTAAATCTTGGGAATTCTAGACTCTTCACCCCTCTCTCTCTCTCTCTCTCTCATTCGTATTGACTCTATCGTTCGTCATTTACTATCGACTCTTTCTAATCCATAAAATTGATGAATAAAGTGGAATAAACTGTCATTTCAGCTTCAGAACCTGTCTGAAAATGGCAGGAACATCGTCAGCGAATTTTGTGGGCAGAATATTCTTCAATATGGTGCAGACTAAATGCTTCGTATTCAAACCGCAGAAGGTCTGCACCAGGCAGTCGTGGTGGGGAAAATGCGAGAAGTACAAGTATAAGAAGCAGGCGTTCCTGCGTGACAATGTTCCCTATTAATCAGCATGATGATTTAAAGAAGAAATCATTTCTTCATTCCAACTGTTGGGAGATGTACCAAAGAAAGAATGAGAAATAGTGGGATTTCTCGGGGATTGCACAGGTGAAGACGTCTCAGAAGCAGTCAACGAATCATCAACAAGTTGTTGTTGTCATCTGGGATTCAATGAGTGCGAGAATTCGATGATTTTTTTGAGATACCGTTCACTCGAAGGACAATACAGAGACGATTTTCATGATTATGAATCGAAGTGTCATGAAAATTGTCTTGATATTAGACATATCGTCTCTTTTGGGAGATAATAAGAGGAGGGGAAAAATTTTATAGGGGGTCGTACTAGTAATTTTAATGATTCGTGAATACTTGAGGAGATGACAAAATTTTTTATCGGAATTAAAAATTGAGGAAATTGGAGAATGTTAAATTGTCTCCTCAAGGTATGTCTAGTGATACGTGAGTTTAACACGCATGAAAAAATTCAATAGAAAACCTAGCGAATATGGAAAATTGTATTGGAATTTTATAGGAATTCTATGGGGTTTCTATAGGATTTTTATCGGAATTCTATTGAAAAATTATATTTGTTTTTTGCGCTGATGCTATTGAATATTCGATAAGAAAAAGTCTATTGACTTTTTCTGAATAGATTTCGAATTTCCGTTTGGAATGTTCTCTTGAGATTAATTGCGAATAATTTTCTCTCGAGACTAATTTTTTTTCATTCGGATTCTGTAATACAAAATAAAATAAAATCCAGTGGAAAAAACTAGGAAAATTTGTGCCCATAATTCTAAAATAATTCTAATAGAAAAAATCCAATAGAATCAGCGCAAAAAACAAGTATAATTTTTCAATAGAATTCCTACAGAAATCCTATAGAATTTTCTAGCGAATTCGCTAGATTTTCAATTGAATTTTTTCATGCGTGAATGTTAAGAGTCAATCCTAGAGATGAATATTTTGTAGTGAATTTATTCGGTGGAGGCTCAATGTTTCGTATTCAGGGAATACAATCATCCCATCACGAAAATGTTTAAGAATCTAAAATATGGAAAATAAATTTTTAATATATTCTGTTTTTCTTTCTATTTTTAGGATTTTATTAATTGATATTCCATAGGAAGTAACGCTCATTATTGATAGGAGATGCATGCAGATGTGGGAAATCAATCAGTCATTTATTTATTATTGAAAATTATTGAATAAAAAATTGAAAATAGATGTTTTCATTTTTACCTTGAAATACTCCTCCCGCCAAATCCTGCAGCCCCAAGTGGCCCCAAGCGGATGTAAACAACTGAAAAATCGTTTTCGTTCTAAAAACACTGGGTTTTTCTTAGAGAAGAGGTTGTTGATCGTCTCTGTGAGATGCATTGAACATTTAGTGAGAATTTCCGGACGTACTTGGAGATGAAAAAGTTGAAAATTGTATTTTAGAAGGGAGAAACGAGTGAAAATTGCTCATAACCTCAATTGAAAAGGTAAACACGATGTCGAAATCCACGAAGACTGGGCTGAAAATAATTTCTGGAGCTGTTCCCTGTGATAGGAGTGAACTCGACCTGGGGATCACCCTCAAGGGTGGGCAAAGCTTCAGGTAATTATCGAAAAAAACTTCAATCATTTCTTTTTGGATTAGACTAGATATTTTCTGTATGACTAGTTTTTGATGAATATCTCGGAATCGAGGGGAGATAGGAGAATTTTTGTATAGACCTTTTTTGTGGACCGTTAAATTTCCTAAAAGAAAGGTCCTTATAAAAATTTTGCTATCTATCATAGATTCCGAGATTCCGAGAATCGGAAAATTTTCTTATTGTGAAACCAGAGTTTCTGTTTTTCTTTGAAATATTCTTACTTGTACTTGAAATATTCTTTCCCTTTGCCTCTTGGATTATCATCTCCGCCCTCTTCCATGCAAATTTCCAGTGTCGAATCCAATGATTCCTTTTTAAAATTCGTCGAATATGTTTGAATCTACGGAAGCTACCAAAATTTTTATCATGACCTTTTTTGCGGCACTCACTTCGCTCTCCAAAAAAGGTCTTTATAAAAATTTGACCATCTCCCTCAGATTCGAAGATATTTCCCAAAAAATTAACAATATCATGGAGATGAATTTCTTCTTCTCCAGATGGAAAGAAATCCCAGACAAAAAATACCGCGGTGTCTTCGCCTCGTCCGTCTGGACGCTGCACCAGGACGCCTCCAAGATCCTCTTCACCGTGCACAGCCGCACCCTGAAGACCCCCTCCGCCTGCCAAAAGCACCTGCAAAGCTACTTCCGCCTGGAGCTCTCCCTGAAGGAGCACCTGGCCCTCTGGTCCTCCTCGGACCCTCACTTCTCACAATTCTCCTCCCAAGTAAAAGGCGTCAGGATCCTCAACCAGAGCCCCACCGAGAACGTCTTCTCCTTCATCTGCAGCGCCAACAACCACATAACGAGAATAACAAAGATGATCGATCGAATGTGCGAGAACTATGGGGAAAAAATTGGACAAGTTGATGGGGAAATTCACTTCGACTTCCCTGAGATCGAGAAATTATCCCACGACGATGTCTCGGAGGTCCTGGTGAAGGAGGGCTTCGGGTATCGAGCCAAGTACATCAACAACTCAGCGAAAAAATTGTTGGAGCTGGGGGGGAACAGGTGGCTGGAGAGTCTTCACAAGAGTTCTGGGATTTCTTATGGGGAAGCCAGGGAGAAGCTGATGGTTCTGCCTGGGGTGGGGCGCAAGGTCGCCGACTGCATCTGCTTGATGTCTCTGGGGCACCTGGAGGCCATCCCCGTGGACACACACATCTACCAGGTGGCCAAGGAGACGTATCTCCCGGGGCTGAAGAAGTTTTCTGCTAGTTCAGGGGTTTATGGAGAGGTCAATGGGCTCTTCAGGGACATCTGGGGACCCATGGCTGGGTGGGCACAGGCTGTTGTTTTTTGTACGAGAATTAAGGAGAATAGGAAGGGAAGAGGCGGTGGGGAGGGAGATGGGGGGGAGAAGAAGAGGAAGAGGTGATTTTCGAGGGGTTGAAGAGGAAATTATTCCCTTAAAGCCCGGGTGTACTATCTTTCGAACGTTATCTCGATGTTTTTTTTTTCATTCTTTCGTCATCTGAAATTGTCAATTAAGTCCTGCATCATGCAGAAGTTTTGAAAAATTATGAATGAATAATAAAAAAAAATAGAAAAAATTCTTAATTTTTTCAAAGAGCATTCTTATGAATAAAAAAAATAATGTAAAAAAATAGCATAGAATGATTCATCTCGGTTTATTAATACCCAGTCATGATAGTCTCAGCGAATAAAATCAGTATTTTACAATTAATTCATAAATTTTGAATAATGTGAGACTTCTCAAGAAGTGCGGAGTTTGTAATAAAAAAAATCGAATAAAATAAGACATATAACTGCCAAATGAAGAATTGAAAAAATTAATTTCTGAATTTACTATCATGGAGAGAATTCTAGAGGTTCTCTCGCTGGAGATGCAACAAGACGTTTCTTTTTCCTCCTACCATAGCCCACGAGAGCGAAGTCAAAATCATCCAGGATTAGGTACTCTTCAGGGAACTCGTATTCATCTTCATCATCGTCATCTGCAGGAGGAAAATTGAATAAATAATTTTAAAAGAAGAGACATCTGACTGTTTTCACAAAGTTCATTCTAATGTTTAATTGGGGAAATTTCTTTAAAAGATTTTCAATCGAAATCGTATAATTTATGACCGTCAGGCCGAAAAAAAACTCCCCATTAATTGAAATTCACGGTCGAAAAATTCTACATATTATTGAATAATTGCATACCTCTATTAATTCTGAGAACGTCAGCAAAGATGCTCTGGGTGAGGTACTTGAGCCCAGGAAAGGCTGCATTGAGGTAAGATTTCTGGAAAGGGCGCAGAATGGCAAGACATCCCATCTGAAGTGAAGCTGGGACTGAGCAGCTGTGGGTGATCCTGACGGAGCTCTTGGCTGCTGTCGAGGAGACCATGGGGTACAGCTCGTGTCCCCTCAGTCCAGTGAAGGCGATCCCCAGGGGTTTGCGGTTCAGGAAGAACTGAAGGGTTCCCCTCCACGAGTCCAGGTGGACCCCCACAATGCTCCCCTGGCCGAAGCGCGTCGCGTAGCTACGAGACTCACCTGCATGCTGGATTCTACCCTTGTAGGAGAAGCCCCAGGAGTCCTTCGTCATCCCCAGGAGGGAGCAGAATTTAGCACCCACATCCAGCTGGGCTTTCTCTGTACCTACACCAACCATCTGAATGGATACAGCATCAGTTTGCCTTCTCAATGGCATTTTTAAGGGAAAATAACAAGACATTCTCAAAGAAATTTTTTTCTCTTGACATTTTTTTCATTTTTATTGAAAATTTAAAAGAATCCATTTCATTTTTCCATTTTTACTCAATTGTTTTTTCGTTTTTCTTTTGCATTTTTCCTGAGTAGATTCAAGAGAAAATTTCGAGAAATAAAAAAAAACCTTCTTGACATTTTTTTTGGTTTTATCAACTTTTTTCATTTTAATTTTGGTTGAAGGAATAATTCAGTAGTAGTTTTCGTTATTTTCTAAGTCGAGTTTAGGGAAAAATGTCTAGAGAATCTCAGAGAAAAAAAAATCCTCTCTCAATTTTTTTCAATTGTCTTTTCATGTTCATAGAAAATCTTTATTTTCATATTTATAATTAAGTAATAATTTCAATTGACAGGAGGAAAATGTCAAGGGTTTCTAAAAAAAAACACTGGAGATTTTTCCCAAAAGTCACTCGAAAAATGAGCAAAACTCATGAAGTATTCCTAAAAAAATGCAAATAAAGAGTATTAATTGTCGTCAATAGATCAATATTTACCACATCAGTCCCATAAATGGGAGTCAGCATCTTGATCTCCCAATAGTGATGCCGGTCTTTGTCCAGCATCTGATTCCCCCTGACAGCAGCAGTTCCATTGCTGTACCCCGGATGAAACTTGACCTCTAAATTGTGTTCTGATAATTCAGCAGTGCTCGTCACTAGGGTTTCATCCCACGACCATTCGTGCTCTGAAAATCAAATAAAAAATCACTGAAGAGAGAATGAGAATGAGGAATATTTGGAATAAATCCAAAAAATTACATAAATCATCAACTTCCATTCCCCTTCCCCAAAAAACCAACTGAAAATCATCAACAATACACCATAAACCATAATCATCAACAACAATCACCCAAAACTCATAACAAATAACCAAAAACCCCCAGAAAATCCACCACCAAAACACCAAAATAAACCCAAAAAGATGATTTAAACCTCCAAAACCCATCGAAATTCTTCTCAAAAAATAGTCTCACCTGTTCCCTGTCCACAAGCGCAAGCCCTCTGGCACTCACAGAACCTCTCAAAAGTCTGAATCGAAGGATCATAATCCAAATTCATGTTCAACCCAGCGAAGTACTCAATAATTTTGTCAACAACCACTTCCAAACACAACAACAACTGTCCTTTCAGACAATGTCTTTTGACACTTCTGTTCTCTTCTGTTGTCAAAAAAATAATGCTGCGCACGAGAGACTGCGCAGGACTTATATATAACCCCTCGGTCACCGAAACAACTAGAATCTTCTAGTTATTCTCTCAATGACAGAATCATTTTCATCAACAATTCGTGATTTTCTGCTTCAATTGCAGATTTTTTTACGCGCATCGAGGGTTTTTAAGGGTCAAACCGTGAAGTTGAGACGTTGTTTCGAGACTTTGTACCTCGAGTTGTGGAAAAAGATCGCGAGATCGAGGTCTAGCTATTTTTAAAAAGTTTTATTCTGCTGTATCTTTAGAGCAAAACTGTGTTGCCAACCTTGCCATAATTATGGCAACTATGTTATTCGGATATTCAAATTTAATTTTTTGTTCAAATTCTCATGGATGCCATAATAACGAGCAAAATGCCATCCCTCAGCACAAAATCCTGTTTTAGGGACGAAATCGAGGTCTAGAGGTCGGGGGGACGTTTTCCACTTATTCCAGGGTCAATCTCGGATTTTGTGGGTTTGTGATGATGCTTGTTTGTTATTCTTAACCTAGAAATCGTGGATTTTCACAGCTGAAGTGATTTGTTGGGGATTAACGAGACCTTTTGGAATCAGTGATGAGCGAAAATTTCTTGGGATGAGGTAGAAAGCATGGAAATTGGTTAGAGCGCTGGTGACTGGTGGTTTTTGGGATTTAGAGAGAGTTTGGAAAGAGAAATATGGAGTACACGAGCTGTATCAGGATACGGGGGGTGCCGATACTCCCGCCCTTGGTGAGTACGATTTTTTGTCGATTTTTTAAAGGGGTTAAATCTGTAATTCAGAGGATTGGACGAGTTTCTGGGGTCTGAGGATTGATTTTACGAGGGGGAGGGCTTGGCAATTGATGTTAATGACGATAGAGATCTCTCGGGGGCTTGAAATACTTCGGGATCTTGAGGGTAACGATCAAACAAACATATATTTTGAGACCTGGGACCTGGGAGTCAGATATCATTTTAAACTCTGGAATTTCACTCTACTGATCCCGAGATATTGACGATTGAAAACTCATCATTTTTCCTCTCTTTCAAACAAATTCACTTTGTTTGCGAATGGGATTTTTCCATATATCTCCAAATCCACTGGAGACACGAAAATTTTCATCTGAACCTTTCTTGTAGCCCTTGAAATTCCCTGCAGAAAGTTTCTTCACAAAAATCCCCCTATCTCCCCTAGATTCCGAGATATTCCCCAAAAACTGCAGTAAAAAAAAGAAAATCTAATTTTCTTCACCCCTTCCCCAAAAGATGACCGAGGAGTTGCGCTCGGAGATGTCGTACTACAAGCAACTAGCCCTCTCCGTCGAGGAGAAGCTCTCCCGTCAGCGTTTGACCCCCGAGGGTTCCCCCGACACATTGAAAACCGTCTCGACCCCCCGAATCTCGCGAAAGTCCTCTAAAGCCTGGTCGAAAACCGAGGAGACCCTCTCGGACGACGAGACGACCTTGACAAAGTCCACAGACTTGAATAGGTACCTGGTGAACCCCTCTGACACCTCCGAGGGCTCCTCAGAGGCCTCGAAGCCCCGAATCCCCACGTCCCTGGACATAATCCCGATAAGTCTAGAGCCCCAGCCCCTGAAGAAGTCCAAATCGTCATCGAGTATTCAGAATCCCCAGGAGGAGCCCAGGAAGCTCGTGAGACAGGGCTCCTACACCCTGGACACACCCTCTCCGATGCTTCTCGCTCATATCGAGGTTAATAGACCTGAATACGTCCCCTCAGGTCAACAGAAGCGGAGAGATTTTAAGTTGAATGACGCCAAAAGCACCTGGACGTGTCAGAATGCCTTGAAAAATGGGGTTGGAGGGGCGGGAAAGCACCCTCGGAGGGTCAACGGCTCTCTCGAGTCCATTGACATTCAATCCTCCAGGGAGAGTCGGAAGAAAACGTTCAGAGGGCCTCTAGAACGCTCCAAGTCCAGTAATGAAGTGAAGAATCGATATCTCAATGAGCAAAATCGAAATCTGGGAGAGAGGAGTCGATATCTGGAGAGGAGTCAGGGATTGTACGAGGTGAATGGGAATTTAGAGGGACAAAATCGAAATTTAAGGAGGAGGGATTCATATTCTGAGAAGATTCAAGAGGTTAAAGTCAGTGAGAAGAATTTCGATAACCAAAATCGAAATTTCACCGGCCAGAATCGAAATATCGCTGACGAAAATCTAAATTCACCAAAAAATCGATCATCAAATAGAGATATCGTGATGCCGATTCGAGATTCCAAGTCAAAAAATCAAAATGTAGACATTGATTTGCAAAAAGAATCGACCCCGAAAAATTTCGAAACGATCAATCGCAATTTTTCGCAGAATCGAAACTTCGATCTAGAGAATCGAAGGGTCGGGTCGAAAGAATTCTACTTCGAGGAGAAGAAGTTGGGGGGATCCCTGGGGGATCTTTTGAACTCATCGAACGATATATCGACTGCTGAACCTGACGAGAGGATGACGAAGAGTCTCGATATTAATGACTTCGAGGCGGGCACGTCTGAGCGACTTTTGGGGGTCTTCCGGGAGATTCAGAGGACTCACGACAGGCAGATGGCGGATTTGATTGAGCGTCAGCAGAGGGAGCAGGCGTTCATGCAAGAGGCGTTTGAGAAGCAGCAGCTGATGCTCTTGGAGCAGATTGACAAGACATTTCCGGGAATATCTATTATGGAATTGGTTAAGAGGGTGGGAGAGGGGCTGGGTGATGGCCAGAGGGAGGGGGTGAGAGTGGGAGATGGTCAGGTGTTGGGGGCGGGGGAGAGGGAGAGGAAGAAGGATTGGAAGAACGAGGAATTCTCGAGTTCGTTTGACTCAGACGGAAGCATGAGCATTAATTTGGGGGAAAGCGGGCTGGAGGGTAGTCCTGAGGGGAAGATGAGGGGTGTCAGCAGACAGCTGTTCCCGTTGGAGGTGCAGACGAGGAGGATACCCGTGGTCAATGGGGGTCTTCATGATCCGAGACATGTGAGGACAAATTTCTTTTTATCTGGGTTTTCAATTTTTCATTCGCTGGCGACTTATCTCAGAGACGAGGAGTTCTAGCAGAAAATATCAAAAGACCTTTTTTGCAGCGGAATAAATTTCCAACAAAAATGTCTGGCATTTTCCCCTAAATCCACTCGGCATCGAGATAATTAGACATTTAATGAGGTGTGAGAAAGTAATTGTACATATATTTCGGTAACGAGTGGTCCTAAGAGAAAATGACACAAAAACTTTGTCTACACAACGCTCTCAAAAAAGTCTTACTTAAATAAATTTAGATAAAAGTTGGATAAATTTTCCTCTATATGAGATATTTTCATCCTTAAAAGTCACCGTCTGGCGTGAATTATCCGCCTCTTGAGCCAAATATCTCGTTGCTGTCGAAAGCAGAAAAATGATCCATGTTTGAGACTTTCAAATTCGAACCAAAGAAATTCTTTTTTGGCAATTTTCAACTAGCCATTTTGCTGGCCCAAACAAGACTTGTTTGACAATATGTTTGTTTTTCTCTCAGTGTAGATTAGGAAATTTTCGACGAAAATGTCTTTTTTGCTATTTTCACGTAAAACCACTCATTCTCGAGATAATCAACATGAAAAAACCAGAACATTATTTTCATTCCAGATACAAGCAGCGACAGTGATAAATGCGTATGCTCGTGGCTTTCTGGTTCGTAGAATGATGAAAACAGAGCAAATAATATCACTGAAAAACACTTACCGAGAGGCACTCCACTGTATGTTGAAATTGACAGTAGATGCACCACTAGAACTCGCAGAGTTGAATTTTCACAAGCGTTTGCAGCTGCAGTGTGACGCTGCATCGATGAATATCGTTGAATTATTTTCACAGAGTCCATCCAAGAGAATGGAAATTATAGCTCACGACAGACAGATTAAGAAGGCAAGGACGGAGCGTCCCTCCTCCGCCAGGTCGTCAATGTCATTCGCCACACAGCGGACACTAGCCAGGAAGAAATTAAAAGAGTACAGAAGCCTCATTTTTCCATTTTTCAAGCCTTACTTCGCCTACTTATCAATTATTTCTGATACAGATTGGGAATTTTTCAACTGCCAGAGGCTCAGAGCACCTCCAGAACTAGATGTCAGACGTGGACATCGAATAATCGAGATAAAAAATCACCAGGAATTGTCTGTAAGCATTTCTAAAGCGCTAAATTGATGAAAAAACATTACAAATTCGATTTTAGCTACTGTTTTTTGAGAATATCTCGAAATCCAGTGCAGATACGACCTTTGTCATCTGGACATTTTTTGTAGCTCTCATTTTACTCTGCAAAAAAGTTCCTGATCACAAAAGTCGTATCTCCATTATATTCAGAGATATTCAACTAAAACTAAAACTTAAGTTGAGTGAATTTAGTTTCTCCCTCGTTTTATCCTTGAATTCATCATAAAATTAATTAAAAATTATTGTTTCAAAATCGTCTCATTTTCAGATAGAGGTATAAAAAGAAGTACAAGTGCTGGTGCTGTCCGAAAGCCCTGGAGATGAGCCCCTCCAAGTGCCTTAAACTCAAAATAAAAAAGAAAATTAATAAAAAAAAGGAGAGTTTAATATCAAATTTACGTTGATTAAATAACAAAAATTTTTTATATCATTGAGATGACCATCCAGTGCCTAAGACGAAGCCCAAAGGAATGTATTTCCTTGAAAAGGAATTGAGAGGACGAATCTCTGTTTTCGTGGCCAAGTGCCTCTTTAATAACTTTCTTTTATTGAATATTAATAAGTTGTTTCTTTTATTGGATACTTATTATCCTGTCCTGTGATAAAGGATGCCACTAGGCAATTTATAGACTCATCGCCACATCCAATGTGAATTCCTCTTCATTTAATTTAAGTTCTTTTGTATTCGATGGAAATTGTTTCCATTTTTTTCAATTTCTTATGTTAATTCAGGTGAATAAATGGGAAAATTAATAGAGATTGGTGATTGTTGATGGATGGGGGTATTGTTGGTGAACAATTGATTTTTTACAATTTTCCCCTGAAATTCCCCTGGAGCTAGCGTTTCGAAAAGTCAGAATTTTATTATTGTTATTACTAGGGGGCTGTGCCCCCCCCCTTAATCTTCTCTGGTATGTTTAGGTGTTCATATTACATAGAAAAAAAATTGATGGAGAATAGAATGATGTAGCTCCTTTGACAAATCGAGATTTTTAGTATTTACAAAAAGCTGCAACCAACGCATTCGTTTTTTAAGAATTTATTTATTCGAAACATGATTATAAAATTCGAGGTAGATTAATGGAAAAAATCATTAGCCTCCTCTGAAGAAAGCGAAGCGAGCAGGAGGAGAAAATTTTGAATAAAAGGAAAATGCAGTTCAAATCATTGAATTTCCTGTGAATACAATCACTCTCTTGTGCTTGTTCATACTTATAAATATTCCTCGGACAGGGCTTTTCATAAATGATCATGGTAGTTTATATAGGAGATGACCCTCGTCAACTGAAAATTTTTGCGTTGTCTTAATTTACAAAGTTATTATATAGAGGGATTCCTAACAACAGCATGTTTTCTCCTTCAGATGAGTTGAAAATGGATATTTATTCATTGTTCATGAATAATAAAACGAAAAAATTATTTCATCACATGTTGATTCCCATCAATCCAATTAAATCCATAATTACCTGAGTTTAAAAACAATAGAGGAGAAATAAATTGCTGCGATTTAATGTTTATTGCATTCCTAAAAAATCTCCAATTTTGCATGACAATGCTGTTTACACTTCCACCATATACGTCAATTTACAATAGAAATGAACCTAAAATATCAACTGAAAATCATAGAAAAATGCAAAAGTGTTGACACCATTTTCTGTTCTACGTGTTATTTTTTTATCTTTCAATATTTTTTTGAAAGAATTATGCAGAATCATAAATTATCGGCTGATTAAATTAGTACATAAATAGTGAGAGCTGCTTGAATTTTATCTAAAAAAAGGAATATTAAAAAAATAGGAATAAATTGTCTACTAAAATTCGCCATCAAATCCATTTTGTGATTTTGTTGGTGTCTTCGATGGTGACAGAGACACTGATTTATTGTGTGGGTCCAGCCCCAGTGTTTGTTTGAGCAGTTTTAATATACTTTTCTTATCCGTATTTTCATTCTCTGAAAAGTAAATGAATTAAAATCAATTCGAGTGAACAAAAAATCTAACACTACAATTCTTCTTCGCTATTTTTGCAATTATCTTGACATCGAGTGGTTTTACGAGAAAATGTCAGAATATTTTTTTTGTTGAGAATTAAATTTCCAGGGGAAAATGTCTCATGATCTTTTTTTCATAGAACCATTAATTACCAAGCTAATGGGATATTTAACAACTCTGTTTAAAAAAAAATTATTTATTGATAATTTTACCTTCATTCCCAGTGATTTGCTGCTCCAAATGCAGCTTCTGTTGAGCAACTTCGTACATTCCCTCCTCTATCGTGCCCTCTGACAATAATCGAATGATATTCACTGGTCTATTAACAACAAAAACCCAAAATTAATCCCTGAGCATAATAAAAAAAATTAAGAAATTCACAATTTCAAAATTTCATAGGAATCAAACAAGAAAATCATCTGCATAATGATTTTCTTCCTTTCATAATTCTCTCAACTGCATAAATCAATAAAAAAAAGAATGAAATGAAGAAAAAAATAAAATTATCAATTAAAGGATAGATTTAAAAATTAATTCAATAAAACTCACTTGGTCTGCCCAACTCGATGACACCTGTCCTCTGCCTGCTTATCATTATACGGATTAAAATCGATATCATGAATGATCACAGTATCGGCCGCAGTCAGATTGATTCCCAGCCCTCCAGCCTTGGTGCTCAATAAAAACACAAAGATCCCCTCATCATTCGTGAATTCATCGATGAGATCCTGCCTCTCGACCACAGGTGTCTGCCCATCCAATCTCAAGAACACATGTCCCCTCATCGTCAGGTACTCCTCCAGGTAATCCAGCACCATTGTAAACTGGCTGAAGATTAAAACTCGGTGTCCTTCGGCCTTCAACTTGGGCAGGTGCTCATCCAGCATCTTCAGTTTGCCAGACTCTGGAATGATCTCCTGGGGTAAGGCGAACCCTCCAAGACACCTGTGTGAAAAATTATGGGGATTTTTGGGTTGACTGGAAACTGATGGTTAACTCATAGGATTTGACCCTGAAGTTGACTCAATTTCACCCATAAGAGTTGACCCTCAGAATTTGTATAGGTCAACCTGAGGTTGACTACGTATTAATTACGTTGTATAGATCAAATCGAATGGATCGAATGGATGGTGAATGGGTTGAACTGAGAGTCAATTCCAACGGGTCAAACATATTAATAACTGAAAATCGTATTCTTCAAAATTCAGGGTCAATTCTTCTGACTTAAATTGAGAGTCAATTCCTATAAGTAAAATGTTATGGGTTAAATTGAGGGTCAATTCGTAGGGGTAAAATAATGTAGGCCAACCTGAGGGCTGAAACCTATGGGTCAACGACCAATTGGTAAAAATGAAATTATAGGTTTCAAAATTGAGGGTCAAATTCTGTAGGTCAACTCAAAACCCTGATGAATCAAACCCAGAGTCAACTCTGAATTCTTAAACCCTTAAACCCTTTACATATCATAATAAATACCCAAAAGTTTCAACTTAAATGTGTCACCTCTCCATCGTCACCCACCCCCACGCGCGCTCACCTGTGAACCCTCGTGAGCTCAGCAATCTGGTAATCACTCATCCAAACAAGATCCTCAAAAATAAACTGTGGATTCGTCTGCTTGTAGGTCGGATCCTTGGCCAGCCTCTTGGAGATCACCTCCACCTTATCCTCATCATAATAATCCCTGATCAAAACCGGATGATTAGCGAGCTTCCTCAGCTGCATCATCATCCCAACCCCATTGACCTCGGCAGAGCTGCCGGCCTCCTCCGAGAACTCCCTGATAAACTTCTGATAAAGCTCCTTCTGCTTCTTGATCATGGGGCACCTGACGATTGCCTCAGTCTTGGTCGGCAGATCCCTCAGGACCTCTGACTTCAGCCTCCTCAGGACGAAGGGTCTCATGATCTGCTTCGCATTTTTCACCTGCTCCTGCTCGAAGAGTGGCAGCTCCTCGCTGTCCCTCTCACTCTGGAGCTTCGGATTCTTCGCGAAGAGGCTCTTCAGGTCGTTCTGCTTGCCCGCAAATATCGAGGGCATCACGAAGATGAGGAGGGATATGAGCTCCAGGAGATTGTTCTGGAGGGGAGTCCCTGTGAGGAGCACCCGGTGCTTGGCATTGATCCTCACGAGATTTTCGTAACGAATTGTCGACATGTTCTTCAGCATGTGCGCCTCATCGAAGATGACGTACTCGATGGGAAGGACCCGGAAGAGTCGGCGCTCCTCTGGGGTTGACGAGACGAGGTTGTAAGTCGTCAGGAGGATGTCGACGTCGTCCAGGTCGCCGTTTCTCCAGCCCATGCGCATGCATTTTCTCTCGTCCTGGGAGCCGTAGTACTGGACAACGTTGAGGGAGGGCGACCAGCGGGAGAGCTCGTTGGACCAATTCTCCATGGTTGAGCTGGGGACGACGATGAGGTGGGGACCATCGGGGGGCGAGGGAGAGGTCTCCTTGAGGTACGTGAGGAACGCGATTATCTGGACGGTCTTGCCGAGGCCCATCTCGTCGGCGAGGATGCCGTTGACGTTCTGGGAGTGCATTACTGCCAGCCAGTTGAGGCCCACCATCTGGTAGGGGGCCAGGGTCAGCTCGGGGGAGAGGCTCGAGGGCTGGGTGGGTATCATGTGGGAGCCGGCCGATACTGCCTTCTCCATGTTCGCTGGAAGGGTGAAGGGGACTTGGTGAGACTTTTCCGGGTGGAGGAGGCACTCTCTGTATAAGATACTTATTGTTTGAGGGAGGGATTCTGAGGGTCTGAGGGGCTTGGGCTTGTAGTGCTCGAAATACAGGGAAAGAGGACAGTATAAAAATTTCATTGAATAAGACAAGTATCTTATATAAAGAGTCAACGGTAATTGCGTCAATATTTGCCCAAAAATATTTTCTGAAAATTGACCACCGGGAATTCGTATTTTTACGTTTCAGACTATTCTACGTCATTTCCAATAAAAATTAGAGAATGTGAAAATTGAAGGATTGCAATGCTTCCATTTGGCAGCAAAAATATTGTCACACTTGTCTTCATCATTATACTTTATGGAGATGATCAATGGGTTCAGTGGTAAATTACCAGACAGACGGAGGCACTTCTTCATCAGGGCCTCCACGACACTCCTAGTGGCCAGAAGACTCTGCGCCGAGTTCAGGAGTTCAGTGTCCAGGTACTTGCTCGTCTGGAATTTCTCGACGAGATCCCTCCAGTTCTCGAAGGGTCTGGCGTCGATGATGGCTTGTGCCTTCTTCTGGGAGCAGTGGGGCATCAGCAGCAGCTCCGCCATCCTCCCAGTCTGCATGAAGCCCAGAACGGCTTTTTTGTCGCCAGTCAAGTCGTTGGAGATCTCTGCGTCCGAGTCCTCGTCGCTGTCGAATACTTTGGTGGTGTAGGTCGCCTCGTCCGAGTCAATGTTGGTCTCCTCCTCGTCGTCCTCCCTTTTTCGACGTTTCTTCTTGCTCGAGTTCTTGGACTTCTTCAGGGGACGCTTCTTCAACGATTTCAGGGCTGATTGGGCTTCCTCTGTGTTCCAATTGGAGTCCGTCAGAACTTCTCGGATTTTCTGGAGGGAAGAATTGTTAATTGATAATTTGGGGAGAATTTTGATTGATGAATATCTCGGAATCTAAGAGATGACGAAATTTTTCTCATGACCTTTTTTATAGCCCTCAATTGGCTCTACAAAAATGTTGTGATGAAAATTTTTCTATCTCCTTTAGATTCCGAGATATTCGTCAAAAACTGGCCGATAGTCAAAATTGACTTGACCCAGTTTATCGCTTTGCTACTGAATTTGGATTTATCTCGTAGACGAGGGGTTCTGGGAGAAAATGTTAAAAGACCTTGTTCGAAACGAAGCTGAATCTCCATAAATTCGCGGTCGAGTAATTCGGCCAAATCCAAAAATCTCCGGGACCCCTCAAACAGACCTGTTTTGTATTTTTCATTTACGGTTTCTCCAAATACCTCGAAAACTAGTGGTCCTACGTAAAAATGTCTCCAAACCTTTTTTGTAGCTTTTAAAATTCGCGACAAAAACCTCTCACATTCCCTCCCCAACCCAAATCCTTCCATCCCAAACTCTTTCTCAAGCCCATCCTCACCGAAGACTCAATGTCTGGATACTCTCCACTCAGGTACTTCATCTTCCTCTCCCTCTCCACATCCTCAGCATCGCTCTCTCCCCCGACGATCTTCGGGGGTCCCTCCGAGGTCTCCTCATCACTGTCCACAATCCTGTTAACACACTTCCTCCTCGGGAGAAGCTCAGGACTCGTCAGATTGCTGTCGTCATCAGCTGCACCAAAAACCGAAAAAAAATGAATAAATAAATGAAGAATTGTCTTTAGTCTCTCCACAAAATTGTCTTTAATCATAAAAATAGAGAAATGCATAAAAAAAGACTTTCTCTAAAAAAAAAATTGTTCTCCGTAAAAATGTTTCTCAGACCCTCAGGGTCGCCCTCCCCTAGACATAACTCTGAATTAACAAAAAAATAAAATAAATAAACGCAGAATTGTGTTCGATCTCTCAATACATTGTCCTGTCGCAAAAATGGAGAACAAAGACTTGAAAAAAAATTAATAAAAAATACTCACACATGATTAATTTCTTGACGTTCTTCTTCTGAAACCTGAAATTCCTGAGATTACCCAGAAGACTTGGACTGCTGTTCCCTTGACCCTCACCAGACATTTCTCGACTGAAAAAAAATTCACCCCAACGTTTTTTTTGTTCCTCTAGACGTCCTGAGAACTCTCCCACATTGTCCCAACCCCTAGAGCCCCAAACAACCGTTCCAACAGCAAATTAACCCCCAGAAACTCCGAAAAAGTATCGAAAATAAAAAAACGGGTGAATTTACGAGGGATTAATTAATTATTTGTTGGACTCGACGGTCTCAACGCACGACGCCGAGGTTTTTTCCCACGAATAATGCCCCCAGGTGCTCGATTATTGGCGGTGAACGCTCGACGCCACCTGGGGGCATCTCCACAAACTCCAGATTTCATGAAAAAATGATGAAAGTTGTGGATATGAGGAAAAATGCATAGAAATCATTTTTTTTTTATCATTTAGGTTTTTCCTCAGAGCTTCTCAAGAACTTTTCTTCATTTTTTTATTTTGGGGTGTTTATCCTTCATTGTCAGCTGATTATTACTCATTCTAGAGAATTTAAGACAAAATTTATGAAATTTTATTGAAATTGAAGAAAAATCGCCTCAAAACCGATTTTTTATTTTTCTGTTGCTTCTCTAAATTTCTTAAGAATTTATTTTTACTTTCTATTTTATGGGATTTATTATTCTCCTCTCTTCCACAAGAAAACAGAATAATTACCCCCACCCCCCGTAGATACAAAATAATGCTCCAACTGGACAATTCCATAAATATATTCACATTTTCGTAAAATAATTGATGAATAATAGGAAAACATGTATAAAATTTCCAAAGAAATTGTAGTTTTTCCGGATTTTTCTTTGAAATCTTTGGGGTTTTTAATTTTTTCGGTGGCGGGGAGGCATCAGCTGACGTTCCCCAGCTTCCCCCCCGTGTGCCGCGCGGTGGCTTTTGAGGGGAATGCTCCGAAAAGTTTGGCGGAAACCCACGTGGTCATTGTTTAGTGTCAAAGTGTGAGAGTGAAAAGGGAAAATCCAAGTTTTTGGGGATTTGATTTTGTTTTGAGGGTTTGGGGAGGTGTGGAGGAGTGTTTGGAGTGGTTGTTGGTGAGTTTTCAGAGGAACCCGAAGGTTTTTGCGGCGGGAGTGGCGGATATTTAAGATCTAACCTAGAATTCACAAGAGAGAGAGAAGGGGAATGAGAAAATTATTTTTTTTCTATTTTTGAAAATTAAGAATTCCAGAGGTTCCAAAAAAAAAATTTCATAAAGTCTTTCCATTTTCTAGAGATTTTACGAAGTTTAGCGAGAATAAAACTGAAATCAACAGAAACATTGAAAGTCGAACTTTTTTCTTGTTCAGTTTTTGTTGAATATCTCAAAACTGAAGAGAGATAGAGAAATTTTTATGAAAACCTTGTTTGTAGCTCTGAGAATTTTCTACAAAAAAGTTCTTAACAAAAATTTCGCCATTTCCATTAGATTTCTAGATATTTATCAGAAACAAAATGAAGAAATTTCTTTAAAAAACTAGAAAAGAAAAAAACTCCTTTGAAATTCCAAGAAATTGATTTATTTTCTTCTTCTCTAATGTCTCCGCCATATGTAATCATCTAATTTGATAAATATTGTTTTAGATCAGCCTCTGGGGATTACTAACGAAGCCAATCTCTATTTATTTTCTAACTAATTGAATTGAACAAAAAATATGAATAAAAGAAAATTGGAAGACGAGGAAGAGTCGAAAGAGGACAAGAGGACAGTTCTGTCTCGGCTGAAATCAGACACAGGAGAGGAGCTACCAGGAGGCCTTCTAGATCTTCCCCTGGACGTGGGGGTCGACAAGCTCCAGCTGATCTGCAACGCACTGTTGGGTCAGGATGACCCAGTTCCCCTCGCATTCTTCGTTAACGACGTGGAAGTCACTGGGACTCTTGGAGAGAACCTGGGGAAAAACTTCTCTACAAGTGAGAACGTCGTCGACATTATTTACCAGCCACAAGCTGTCTTCAAGGTCAGGGCTGTGACCAGGTGTACAGGATCCATCGAGGGTAATAATGATATTTTAAAATGTTTTTATTGTTTTCGGGATGAACGCAAAAAAGGAACAGATGGAATTCGGGATGAACGAGGAAAATGAGTTTTCGTGGGTTCTTGAGAAAATAATTATCTCGATGATGAGTGAGTTTAGAGGAAAACGCCAAAGGCCATTTTTGTTGGAAATTTATTCAGCTCCAAAAAAGCTCTTGTGACATTTTCCCCTACACCCACTCCTCTCTGCGATAAGCCCCAATAAACAAAACCCATTTCTACAAATTCCAGGTCACAAGGAGGCAGTCATCTCCGTCGCCTTTTCCCCAGACGGACGGCACTTAGCGAGTGGTTCTGGTGACACAACAGTCAGATTCTGGGACATCAACACCCAGACACCTCACTTCACCTGCACAGGACACAAGCACTGGGTCCTCTGCATCTCGTGGTCCCCCTGTGGCACGAAACTCGTGTCAGCCTGCAAGAATGGCTCTATAATCCAGTGGGACCCCCTGACGGGCTCCCAGATTGGCAAGACCATGACTGGACACAAAATGTGGGTGACGTCCATCAGCTGGGAGCCTTACCACAGGAGTAAGGAGTGCAGGTACCTCGTGAGTGCCTCCAAGGACTCGGATCTGAGGATCTGGGACACGAAATTGTGCCAGACTACGAGGGTCTTGGCCGGACACACGAAGAGTGTCACGTGTGTCAGGTGGGGTGGGAGAGGCCTCATCTACTCCGGCTCACAGGACAGGAGCATCAGAGTCTGGAGGGCAGAAGACGTAAGGAGAATTTTTTTATTGAAGGCCCAGTTATCTCGATTGTTTTTCCATCTTCATAATGTAAAATATATCACATTTTCCATGGGATTTTACGTCACGTAGGAGCCCCTAAAAATTATGATTGTACAATCAAAAAAAGTAGAAAAAAAAACTGAACATTTTCAAAGAGCGTTTTTAATAGAAATTAAGAAATAAGTCCGATAGAGAGGAAATACGGAAAACGAGTGATTCTATAACAAAATCTCTCTAAACGTTTTTCATAGCTGAGAAAATTCTCTCCAAAAAATCGCTTATCACATTTCTCCCTAAAACCACCCATTGCCGAGTTACTCCTCCCCAAAACCCCCCGTAAACCTCAACCCACGATTCTCATCAATTCCCAGGGGATCCTCTGCAGGATTCTACAAGGTCACGCCCACTGGGTGAACACGCTAGCCCTGAACGTGGACTACGTCCTGAGGACCGGTCCCTTCGACCTCACAGCCCCCTCAGAGGACCCCGAGGCTCTGGCCCTGAGGCGGTACGAGGCAGTGGGAGAGGAGCGCCTAGTCTCAGGCTCCGACGACTTCACCCTCTTCCTCTGGGCCCCAGAGAAGGAGAAAAAGCCCATCGCCAGGATGACGGGTCATCAACAGCTGATAAATGATGTCAAGTTCTCCCCGGACGGCAGAGTAATCGCCTCAGCGTCATTCGACAAATCCATCAAGTTGTGGGAGGCCTCCAACGGAAGATTCATAACATCACTGAGAGGACATGTCCAGGCGGTCTACTCCATCGCCTGGAGTGCAGACTCCAGACTCCTCGTTTCAGGCTCCTCGGACTCAACTCTCAAAGTCTGGAGCATGAAAACGAAAAAACTTGCGGAGGACTTGCCGGGACACGCTGACGAGGTCTACGCGGTTGACTGGTCCCCAGACGGCCTCAGGGTGGCTTCTGGAGGGAAGGATAAGGTCCTGCGACTGTGGCAGAACTGATTGCCGTTTTTTTTTTTGAAGATTCAAGTGATTGTTTTTATTCGCAATAAAAATTTTTAGAGAATTTTTTCGTTCGTCTGTTTTACTTTTTTTTAAATTGAGGATCAGATCGGCAATACATGGCCTTGAGGGTCGTTTGATCCTTGAGCAGGGCCTTGGGGATCAAACGACCCTTATTGACGAGTGGGGTTAATGTGACCCTTGACTCAAGTTTTTCATTTGACGTATTCTAGACTTTTTTTAAGGGCCGAAGGCCCTTGATAAAGGCTTTTATGATCAAACGAGCCTTAATGAGGAGATCCTTAATAAGAGTGTTGTTATTGACGTGAGGGTCAAGTGACCCTTGATAAGGGTTTTGAGGATCAAATGACCCTTACTGACGTGTAGGGTGAGTTTGACCCTTCTAGACTTTTTCAAAAGGCCCTTGATAGGGGCTTGATGATCAAACAATCCTTAATAAGGGTCTTGAGGGTGATACGATCCTTATTGACGTCAAGGGTCATATGACCCTTGATAAGGGCCTTGAGGGTCTTTGACCCTCACCTTAAAAAATAAGTTACCAAAAATTTTGGAATTGAATTGTCAGTTGGATAAAATAGTTGTTTTTCCATGAAAAATCAGTTCCCTTGAAAATCACAAGAACAAAAATTTACAAAAAAAAACCTTTTGAACCTTTTTCAACCCCTCCTCCTTATGATTTTCCCCTGAACCCACCGCTTTCTCCACACTTGAAAAAAAATCCTGAAATCACCTTCACGAAAACGTAAACAAGCCCAAGGGTGGGAGTTATCCCATCAGAGTGGGGGTAAAAGGGCGGAAGTGAGCAATAGAGAGGCTGTCGCTTCGGTTGCAAATGGCAGACGTGCAACGTATACTGTAGTGACCATATCCTCGTTGAATTTCCACTCGATCAAACATTAATTTCGTGAGATAACGGGAGTCGAGGGAATTGGGAGGGTCTTGAAATTATTCTACGTGTTATTGGGGAACAATTGTTCTTGGGGAATTGATTGAACGAAATTTATCTGGGGGTAATATTCCGGGGTAATTGCTCGACAATGGCGAAACTCATCGATATTTGGCGTACGGACCAGCCGGTCAATCTCAAGAAACGACAAATGCCGCTGATTGTTGATCATCAGTTGACGGTGAGTATTGGGTTGTGATTTTTGTGGAATTTGTTGGATTTTTTTTTATGTCAATGGTGGATCGTGGCGAGAGGTTCTAACGGTATTCATGGGGGGACATAACCTCAATTCGGGGGAATTGGAAATTGTTGGGAGGATATTGTTTGTTGAAGCTGATTTAGAATTTTCGAGACTTTGGGAATTGATGAAAAATTTATTGGATTTTTCATCGTATTTTTCGTTTACGTTGTTTTATTTGATTTTCATTATTTTTTTTACAGCCGTAGTTTGGGTTATTTTTGTTGTAAATAAAATTTTTATTGGTTTTTTGTTAAAGGCTCGTTTGAAATTACGTAGGAAATAACCGCGAGTTCTTGAAGCAAATTTCATCATTTACTTTTGAGATTTAAATTTATTTTTCAATTTTGAGGAATACGGTCTCAAGGGTTTTGGTAATCATGACTTTTTCCAAATTTTTTTAAAGTAATTTTGGGGTAATTGGAGTATTGAGGGTTTTTCATACTTTCGGGAATTGATGAAGAACTTATTGGAATTTTTAGTGATATTTTTTAGACTGTTGGGAATCGTAATTTTGTTTAATTTTTTTTTTTTTTTTTTTTTACAAAAAATGGTGACATAAGTCTCATGAGAAAATTCGTATTTTGGAATATTTTGTTGGAAATAAAAATTTAACATTAAAGAAAATCACAATTCCTCAAAAACTTCTCCATTTCTCACGTGGATGCCACGAAAAAAAATCAATTTCATTAATTTTTCCCGACAATTTTTTCTCATTTCGTTTGAATTCCTAAATATTGTCGAAAAAAGTTGTAATTCTACCAAAATTATCCTAAAAAACTTCGTTTTCTAGTTCTCATTCCACTCAAAGCGAAAAATCCTCATGAACAATTTCCATCCGCCTTCACTTCCCAGTTATTCCCCAAAAACTCAGCTCTCTATTTCCTATTCTCTATTTTCTATTTCTCGCACAGATGTCACAAAAAAATAAATTTCATTTTCCCCCATAATCTTTCCCACTTCGTTTGAATTCCAAAACACTCCCGAAAAAAAAGTTATAATTCAACATCCAGATGATCATGGACTTGAGCAGTCTTGGTTACATCTGCGAAAGTCCCCTGGTGCGTGGTAAGCACCTGGACGAATTCACCCGTAAACTGAATATCCTCACGAAGGATGAGATCAAGGGATCCTTCGAGGTGTCCCACAAGGACATGCTGGACATTCTAAGGCAGGCGGTGCCCTGCGTCGGATGTCGGCGAAGTGTGGAGCGGCTTTTCTACGACGTCATGACCTCCGGTCATCAAGCGCTAGATCCACTCATCGTTACCAAGGACGGCATGATTACCCTGAGTGATGAAGTGCTGGAGTCACCGCGGTTACTATGTACTATGCTTCAGGGGCACAGGTAAAGATATCATTAAAAGGCAATTAAAATTTTCCACTGCTGACCCGGTGTGAGTTGCTATTATTTCGATAAGAAGAGGATTTGATACGAGATTTCGGAAGACTTATTTTTTCGGGAGATTATTGACTTTTGTGGAATGAAGCTGAAATCAGCAGAACATTCGCCAGCGGAAAATTCAATTTAGGGGATATTTAAGTGTAGGAGAGTCAAATAATTATATCTCCAAATGTTTTTTAAGTGCGAAGAAGTTTTTACATTACTTAAAAACATTTGTACACCCCAAGATTTGCCCAAGACAAATATTCTGGTGTCGAATCTTTCGCTAGTTTCAGCTTCATTTATGTAGAGTTGACTGATCATATAAGATACCTCGCTTTTTTTACGAGATTTTGAGGTGTAATGGATTGACGTCGATAATTGATGACTTAATATGATCACTTTTTTCGTCAAAAATTGACCGGTGCCGTGCGTATCTTATAAAAAGCACTAGCAGTCAAACGTTCGGGAGGCGATGGAGGTGCCGAGAGTGGGGGGTAATCCCTGAGCGCGTGGGGCTCGAAGTATCTTATATAGAGAGTCGACCAGTCGAATCTTTATATAAGATACCTCCTTCGCTGCTCCCATATTCAATGGCATTTTCCCCTCTAATCAATTAACATCGATAATTAATGACTCAATACATATTTTATTTAATACTACTGTTGTAGTTCTCTTTCTCTTTTTCAAGCACCATATCTTATAAAAAGTACCCTTCAAACAATCTCCCTTGAAATCCTCCCGAATCCATAAAAAAACTGAATTCCCCTGAAATCCCTTGCAGTTCTCGTCTGAACGCCCTCCTGGAGAAACAGCCCCGTAGCAAAAAATCTCGTCGTTGCGTCTTGCACTCGCTAGAGGTCCAACGTACCCGTCCCCCCTCAGGGGCCTGGCGAGAAGTCTGGGACGTTATGAAATCCCCCTGTCGCCAGGAACTAACAGTCGTAGAGAAAGAAACCCTAGAGACAACCCTGGACACATACCTCAAGAAGCACCGCTTCTGCTCGGAATGTCGAACAAAGGTCCTCCTAGCGTCGTCCCTCCTCTCGAAGGACCCCGAGACCATCCGAGACAAGGGTTACGTACCTGCCCTCTACGCAGGGATAAAGCGCTGCGTCCCAGAGAGTCACGTTCACCTCCCCACGAATTCTGACTACATCAGCTCATTGATCGGACGCGCCCAGCCAGAAGTCATGGGTCGCGAGAGACACGCCAAGACCTTGGAGATCGCCCAGGAGGAGGTCCTCACGTGCCTAGGAATCTGCGTGGCTGAGAAACTACACAGGGTGCACAGGAGACTCAGAGAGGAGGAGACTGTCTGCAAGGTATTCGCAGCTGTTGCCATCGATGCTCTTTCTCGAAATTTTCAGATGGCGGTCGAGGTGAAACAGGGGATCACCCAGCTGGAGATACTATACGAGGAGCTGACGAGGGAGGAGATCGTCAAGGAGAAGAAGAAGGAGAAGCTGAGGCTGAAGAGGAGAAAGAAGAAGGAGAGGAAGGGAGAGGTCATCGAGAAGGAGGAGGTGAGGAATATCGGGGGTTAGAGAGTCTCTCCACGTCGTCCTTATAATTAACATCAATATTTTTTTTCAGGATGAACTGGGGAAGAAGGAGAATATACCAGAGCCTGATTGTAATTGTACAGAAACCTGTAGCCAAAAGGTGAGTTTGCAAGCGAAGTTTATGAGAATTCTTCAGGCTGTGGAGTCTGAAACTTTGCTCTTTGTTTTTTTTTTCAGAAAATTCAGCCACAAATCCCAGATAACCCACCCCGTACCTGCGTGCCACCGAAGAAGTCGCCGAAGAAACCAAAAGCCTCGAAATCTAGGAAAATACCAGATTCATGTGCCAAAAATCCCAAGAAGCTTGAGGTTCACATAGAGGACGAGAACTGCACGTGTCCAAAGGATTTGGAGTGCACCGAGGAGCTTCTAAAATGGATAAAACTCTCCAAATTGAGTGATAACGGGAGCAGAGCGTCTTCGGAGCCCTCTCAATCCTCCCAGGACTGTGGGTATTCGTCTGAGCACAATGCAAGTAGTGTCTCAATGCCGAGTACTCCTGAGGGCTCAGAGGTCGCCTGCTCCGAGGGCTGTTGTGGTCACGAGGGTGATTGTCAAGATAATTTAGGAAACGATAAATTGAATCATTCCATTTCACCTCTATTATTAATTAGGGAACAAAAATTCACTCCAACATTAACGCAAATGCTTCAAGACTCATTATCGGATGATGAGGGTAATGAGAGTCTCATTCCACTCGAGGAAATTCAAGAATTCCATTCACGTGTGTGTCAGGTGCATGAAAAACGTCTGGAGTTGAGGAAAAATCTACGCAAACGCTTCGCTATATTGTGTAGCCATTATAAATCCAGCAATGGCATTCCAAAATGATTCATTTTTTTTCTCATGCTGAAAGAAAACTTTTTTACATTTAATTTCTACCACTTGGGGATTCATTAGAGATGATGTTGTATATTTTGGATAATTGTTGGAGACATTTTTTTTCTTCTTTTTCATTGAAGGAATCATTGAAATTTATTTTCTAATTTCATTGTAATTGAGAATGCGAGAGCTCGAATAAAATTTTCTTGAGAAAATAATTTCAAGTTGTGTTTTTATTGACAAGTAAGTAAGAATATTTTGAAGAAAATCTGCATCTTCAGATTGCTGGGTTGTTACTCTGCCAATTGAGCTGCAGGTGGTTGTACCAATGGTTAAAAGAACGAAGTGACTATGTCTGGTGACAGTCTATCTTTGAGACCAGCATGTCACTACTGACTGGATCAACCAGGGAAATTCGTTTTTCAAACGAAACTCGTTATTTTACACATACAAATGCATTTTCCATAACAAATATGCAATACACTACAGCTATAGAATAATCATTTAAAGAATTTCAAGAGGAATATACAGAAACATGAGTGCTTCAATCAGAATCAATAAAACTTCCAAATTACCAACAATATTTATTCATAAAAATTACTCAACAATAAAAAATTAATCCATAAATTCAGCAATGCACAAGGAGGCATTGGTCCCGCCAAACCCAAATGCATTTTTCAATGCAACTCTCCTACCCCCTGCCTCCCACTTTCTCGTCTCATTGGGAACAAACTTGAGATGTCCCTCGAAGTCAAGATTCCAGAGATTCAAAGTGGGTGGGAAGACATGTTCCTTGATTGCTAGAAGTGTGAAAAGGGCTTCGAGGTTGCCAGCAGCCCCCAGAAGATGTCCATGCGCCCCCTTGGTGCTGGAGACCGTGACATTCTTGCTGTGCTCGCCGAAAACTGTCTCAATAGCTTTCAATTCAATGGTGTCCCCTCGAGGAGTCGACGTGGCATGAGCATTCACGTAGGTAATCTCGAGGGGATCGATTCCCGCACTCTTGATGGCCCTGTCCATCGCCAGAATCGCCCCGACTCCGTCTTCGGATGGGGCTGTGAGGTGTGCGGCATCCCCTGATATCCCGTACCCCAAGATTTCCCCGTAAATTTGAGCCTCTCGAGTGAGCGCGTGTTGGAGCTCCTCGAGGACGAGAATCGCTGAACCCTCACCCATGACAAAACCGTCGCGATCCTTATCGAAGGGACGTGATGCCTCCTGGGGGAAATTGTTGCGATTTGTGGAGAGGGCGCGGAGGCGACAGAAGGCGGCAATGGCTAGGGGACTGATGCAGGCCTCCGCACCCCCACAGACCATCACTGAGGTTTCACCACCTCTGATGAAGCGGTAAGCATCACCTAGAAGGCGGCATTTTTCATTTTTAGGGGAGGACAAAAAATGGGTAATGATGATGTCGTAATTTCTGTGAGGGCTTTTTCTTTCGTTCTGGGGAAAAAGCCCTTTAAAGGTCTTGATGAAAATTTCGACAGGACGGGAAACAATTACCAATGGCATGAGCCCCCGTCGCGCAAGCCGTCGAGACCGCGTGGTTGGGCCCCCTGAACCCGTATTTGATGCTGATCTGACCGGCAGCCATGTTGGGAAGAATCCGGGGGATGAAGTAAGGGCTGACCTTGCTGTAGCCCTTCTTCAGGGCTTCGTAGGTCGTGCAGACATCGGCTAGATCGATCATGCCGATGCCCACGGCCACACCAGTGTCTCTTTTATCGGTTTCGTTTTCTGGCAGCCAGTCGGCGTCATTTAGGGCTTCTTCAGCAGCCAGAAGGGCGTATGCTGTGGCTGGACACATTGTCCGGAGCTCACTTGTCGTGAACTTCTTCGCGAGGTCTAGTTCGGAGGGACTCGAACCCTTTGGCACCAGTGCAGCTAGGATTTGTTGGTTTTATTGACATTATGTTTGAGGAGTTATTGATGGGGAGATGGGGCAAAGTGGAACGGAGGGGAAGTTTGTTGCTTAAGGGGAGACTACTCTGAGTTTTTAAAATAGCGGGCGATTAGAGGGAGAGTTCTCATGCATTGAAGAACGATTATATATGTCTAAAAATGAATAATTAGTGCAAAAAAGTTGATTGTTTATTGTTCTTTTGCCTCGCACACGAACTTAAAATGTTAAAAATAGTTGAGAGCTTTTGCAATGCTTTTTGCAATGAGAATAATTATAAACAATTAATGAAAAAAAACAATATCGAATTTGACAGCACAAAAAGCACAACAATTATTTAATCAACAACAAATAATGAATTAATTGTTGTGCTCTTAACACAACAATTAATAATAATTAATTCGACTCATTATTAATAATTATTCAATAAGTAATTATTAATTAAGTAACAATTAATTATACAAAAAATGAAAAAAAATTAATGAATTTAACGTCTTTACAAAAGATTTGTCCCTTTCTCTCAGATTCAGAAACAAAAGAACGGATTTTTCTCTTTAAAGAATCTGTAAAAATACAAAACTTTTTTTTTCATAAATATTAAGGGTTACTTACCAATCCGGCACGGCAGTTTCTCGTACTCCGGTTCCGTCAGCTCCCGAATCCCGCATTTTCCACCGATTAATGCCCTCCAGGCACCCTTGACCCCTACCCCTAGAGGGCAAACAGCCCCTAGACCCGTGACAACCACCCGTTGACCGCATTTGTTCATTTATTTTCGATTGTTGAGACTCGACTTGCCTCCAGAGATGTCTTATTTGGAGGTTAGAATTTTTTGTTGACAGTTTCCAGTGCATTCCAGCGTTCGATCACTTGTTCCTCAGCGATAATCGATCATGGGGGACGAGGAGGGACCCAAGGAGTACCGCTGGGAGACAGGTTACGAGAAGACATGGTGAGGAATTTACTTTTTAAAGGATAAATTACGACAATTGAAATTTAAAGGGAATTTTCGATTTTTCAAGGATTCGTTTTGGGTTTTGGGGTTATGTTGAAGGGAAGCGATCAAGGAGGACGACCATGGGGGTTTGGACGCCTCGGTGGCCGACATCATCCACAAGGCCAAGAGAAAGAAACAGCTGGAGAAGACTGCAGGCAGCAGACTGGGCATGATAAGGCATTTATTCCTTATTTTGGACGCCTCGGAGGCCATGGGGATGCAGGACCTGAAACCTACGAGGCTTCTGTGCTCAATCAAGGTGAGTGGGGACTTGTCCACACACTAAAAATTGTATTTTCGCACTTTTTGGATCATAATGGGTCGATATAATACAAAAAAACCAAAACTTGAATCTGAACGATTACAACGCTTCCATTCGGAAACAAAAAATTATTAGAAAGGAGAAATGAAGTAATGAAGGCGAATTAAGAGGTGCTAGGAAATGAACTTTCTTTGATCAGCGATATCTCGTGACCCAACGAACCGATTTTGACGAGCCATGTCTTATTTTAAAGCTTGAAAAAAAATCTTGGAAATAAGAGAAAAAGAGGAAAATTTCACTCTGCCGTTCTTGAGTAATTGCAGATTGAAAATTGGTCTTTTGGTTTCATTTTTTGTTTTTAGCTCTTGGAGTGTTTCATTGATGAATTCTTCTACCAAAATCCAATTAGTCAACTGGGGGTCATTGTCACGAGGAATAAGAGGGCTGAGAAGTTGTGTGAATTGTCGGGAAACTCGAAGAAACATGTGAAGGTGAGTGGAGTGTTGAATAATTAATAAAGTTTGAAACGAAAAAAAAGAAAATTTGGTTCTTTGGGAGAATTTTTTTTTTGTGAAAATTTCAATTTTGTAGCAGAGTAAATTCTTTAAGCATTGCTAATTGGTTAAGTTTGTTGATGTATTAATTAACAAGATTAATAAATATTTTAACTGTTTCAAGCTTAAATGTATGTGTTTTTTCATTTTGAAGAACGTTTTATTCTCCTTTAAAAATCATTATTTTTGCATTTTGTTTCACGTTTTCTCCAGGAAATTCAGAGTCTTAGTCAGTCCACCTCCATTACCGGTGAGCCCTCTCTCCAGAACTCCTTGGAGTTGGCCCTGAAGTCTCTAAAAAACCTTCCTTCACACGCCAGCAGAGAAATCCTCGTGATAATGGGGTCCTTGACAACTTGCGACCCTGGAGACATTACTGAGACAATTCAGGTACCCTATCAATCTTTATTATTACCAGGGAATGGTTCACAACAATGTTAATTCATAAATACCTAATGTAAAATATAATGAACTCCCCGAAATTGTTTAAACCTTAAAATTAATGAATTGGTAATTAACGTGTCGAATTCCTAATTTTATCTCAGACTTTGAAAACCGAAGGAGTGAGATGCAGTGTTATAGGTCTAGCAGCGGAGCTCCACGTCTGCAGGAAAATGGCCACTAGCACCGGTGGTGAGCATGGAGTAGTCCTGGACGACAAGCACTTCCTGGAGCAACTGAAAGCCCACGTGGACCCACCCCCAGCTGCAATGAGGCTGGAGGCAGCCCTCGTGAAGATGGGATTCCCTCACCACGCCCTTCACAGCACACCAGCTGACACCGCCATGAGCGTATGCATGTGGTAAATATCTCACTCAACATTTCTCGGAGTTTTTTATGCTGATATTATTTCCATCATGGACATGATCAATATTAATTTATTATGAATCAAATTCCGATCTCTTCAATAAAAAATCCAATGCAACGTTTTTTGAAGCCAATCTATTCCACCTAACGTGTTCTTTCTTTATCACTATACTATCATGTAATATATTATAATATATTATATATAATATAGTATAGTGTATATAGTATGCAGATATTATTTTCATCGACATTGCCACCATCAACTCATTATTAATAATGTTTCCATTGAATTCTCTGCCCAGTCATGCTGAAAGTACAGACGAATCAGCCAAGTTGACGTCTGCCGGCTACTTGTGTCCCCAATGTTTATCAAAACACTGCGAATTGCCAGTTGAATGTAAATCCTGTGGACTCACTCTCGTCTCCGCACCGCATCTGGCGAGATCTTATCATTACCTATTCCCCGTTGAGTCCTTCAAGGAAATTCCGATCCAGGAAACCTCAAACCACTGCTATGGGTGCCAGAGACGTTTTTCAGAGGCTGATAAGAAGGTACAATTCCAGTGAATAAGAGTATTTGTAAATGCAAATGACGCGTTTCTCCTTTATTCTTTGTTTTGAGGATATTTTTGGATTATTTGTTCTAGGTTTACACGTGTGATAAGTGCAGCCAGACGTTCTGCCTTGACTGTGAAATTTTTATTCACGAGTCGTTGCATACGTGCCCTGGATGCGCCACCAATCCAGAATCATTTAAAAAATAATTAGGAAATAATTGGAGATAATTGAGGATAATTGTGTGTGTTAAGGATAAATTAGTGAATAAATAATTTTTTTACCATATACAATGAAAATGGGAGAGGACTGTTGACTGTTTTTTCCCTTTCATGACAATTCGTTTAGTGACAAACAAATTCTTTTTTGGCAATTTTCAACTAGCGATTTTGTTGGCCCATACAAGACTTGTTTGATAACGTATTTGTTTTTCTCTCAGCGCATGAGAAAGTCCACGTCCTTCACACCTTCTTCATTTATTTTCTCGATATCCAATTTGAATTGATAGATTGAAATTGCGAAAGGAGTGACTCGTACATTGTCCTCTACCAGTGAGAAAACCGTTTTTCAAGGATCCACGAAGCACGTGACATCCACAATTTCCCTGATGAAATAAATAATTCATGGGAGACGTGACTGTATTTAATTGACCAATAAAACCACTTCAATTGTAATTAACACGATAATACTTTTGAATAATGCAACTTGTCTCGTCATTGCAATAAATTGATGATGAATTTTTATTCAATACATTCACAATTCAATTCACCCAATTCAGCAACAATAGTTTTATTTTTCAATGGACTAAAGGCGAAGGAGTAATCTTAAATTCCCGTGACAGAATAAATCATCAATAATTTTAATCATTTTCTCGTAATTAACGAGGATGATCCTGTAATCATTCAGATGAAGATGATGAATGAAAATTCCTCAGGTGTCGTGGGGGAACTAGAAGGAGACTCAGTGAAATGAACAGATAGCATAAATTTCATAAATCACAGAAATACTGGGGAATGGGTGGGAGGTGGGTAATTGTCCCGTTGACATTGGTGATGCCTGTGAGCCCGTGTTACGTATCTTTTTAGTCGACAGCCAGCGATTGCAAGTGACTGTTGGCGGTTCTTAAAGTTGCGTCGGTGTTACTTGATAAATAAATTTTGCTCATCAATTTTTTTTTCAGTTAAATTTTGGAGTATATGAGGAGAAAGTGGAATTGAGCCCTCAATATTCGTCGATTTTTGGTGAGTAGAAGGAAAAACATTCAATTGATTTTTCTCGCAATTTTTAAACAGAAAATGCAATTTTTCACTTCAAGAACTTTCAAACGGTTTAAGGGGACACTACTGTCAGTTTTAAAAGTCGTGGGTTATTGGAGTGACACTTTTCATACGTTCAAGATCGATTATGTAGATCTGAAAACAAGTAATTAGTGCAAAAAAAAAAATTTTTTATTGTTCGTTTGCCCGAAAACGCTTAAAATGCTAAAAACAGTCAACAATTACGAGCCATTTTTTTAAATTCGACTTCTACACAGCTGATTTCGGTTTTTTTCATACAAAAAAATTCACTATTTGTGTAAAAAAATACAAAAAAGCAAATTTAGCCATGTAAGAGGTGAATTAAAAAAAAACTAGCTCGTAATTGTTATTCCACATATTGTTGCGAAAATTTTGAAAAAAAAAAAATAATTCGTAGCTCAAAAATTGGAGGCCCTGGACTGTTTTTGGCATCTAAGCGTTTTCTGGCAAACGAACAAAAAAAATTTTTTCTTGTACTAATTATTCATTTTCAGATCTATATAATCGATCTTCAACATGTGAAAAGTATCACTCCAATAACCCACGACTTTTAATCGACAGAAAAAGTTCTCATGAAAATTTCGATATCTCCCGGAGATTCGGAGATATTTAGCGCAAAATCAAGTTGCAACTGTTATCGTGATCCGATGAATCCATTTAGATTGCTTATTTCAAGCTGCATGTCTCAACAAATTGTGAAACAATTCATTTTCTGTCTTTATCAGGTGTATGAATAATTAATCCACCCAACGAGCCAGTTGTGAAAGTAAATAAGAATGGTTAAATCAGTCTCGACATTAGAGTACAATCCCGATAACAGATTTTTAATCTTCGCTGATTCCCGTTCTCTCCTGTCTAGACTAATCGAAAATAAGAGGATTAATCCTCTCTCAATTGAACGTTCTTCAAGTAATTGAGAGATGAAGGAGATAATTCTGTCAAGTCTCCCAACTCTTTAATGATCAGAGAATAATTGTGTTTTTCACATTCTTTTATCAGAATTTATGATAAAAAGCAATTAAAAATGAACTTTAAAGTTGTTTTCGACGATAAAACAATGAAGCATATCATCATCATCTCATCTGGTCTTTAATCATGTTTTTCCTTCTGCGGTGGACAGTCGAAACCCATCCCCCGTTTTTTATCGATAAAAATCGAATCTTTTGTTATCGGAGAGTTAATAATGCATCAACCCGCCGGAATTTCCATAGTATCCTTAGAGAATCGAACTTTCATTCAAGTCTATTCCGGTGTTTAAGGGTCAAATGGGAGGGACAGGCAGAGGATCAAGAGAGTCAAACGGGAGAGACGATGGGAGTGATCACGCCCCTCGTCTCTCCCCGTTAACCTTCAAGATTCTTTGACCCTATAATTTTTTAAGTAATAGAGACGGAAAAAAAACTATCTAAATTTGTCTCTACCTCCCCCTTTTCCTTTAAATTTCCCGATTGACCTTCTCTCTGATAAATTCGTCATAAGGTCATCACTTATTCTACGATAATTATTCTTCTATTTTAGCATATGTAGATATCTGATCATCACGTGACAGTAAGAATAAATTCCCCGGTTTAATTGCACATATGGCACTCAACACTCGTGAATATGAAAATAATTAATGCAGGAGTCAGTCGACCGGCAACAACTGGACATTTTTCTCCAGACTTTTTGTCTCCCGAGGCGATTAAATCATTTAAAAAAATAGCAATTATTTTTTTGTAAATCGCGTGTAAACATGTTCATATGCATGCGTTGTCCACTGATGAATGATATTTAATGTCTCAATTTACATGAGATCCTGATGTCCTCGCTCCACAATAAACGACTAAAAAAAGTATCTAAACGTCGAATTTCGTCATGTCTGAGTGATCACCTGAGGAGAAATAGTGCTTCACTGAATTGTTTCGTTGTCCCATTCATCATATTTCCAATGATTCATGTAATTCATTGTTTCCTCTAAAATTTTTGATACATTTCTTGGAAGATTGCGTAGACAAAGGAGGGAAAAATTGATTGCTATTGAGGTGACGAGACGAGAAGCTAATTTATTTTTAATGTTTTCTTTGTCTTCTGCGAAGTTTTCCGGTATCAGTTGCACTCTTTTAAAAATAATTATCGTTGTGACGTGGGTCTGATTAAAGTGGGCCAGTCTCTACGACGGAATAGGTTCTTAAACAGATGAAGATAATGGTTCGGTGGATGTTTTTTCATTTCCCATTTTTGGACGAAATATGTTAAATTCATTGATTTGATGAATGTTCCCTTGCCAAGAAAAATAGAAATACTAAATATTTTGACGCGACATATTGCTTTCATAATCCATTAACAAAATCCCAAAATCCTGAAGTCCCAAAATCCCAAAATCCTATAGATGTCATAACATCAGTCAAACATCACGGATCTCAATCAGAGTTCTCGAAGGATCTCCAAGGCTTCCAAATGCAAAATAAAAATGTTAATTCCCAAACTGCATGACAAATGTCCCCTCGTAGAATCAAAGCACAAATATATTTTCCATTTCATTGCATCCTGTCACATCCTTCATTCAACTCGACACTGTTCTTTCCTCAAGGATGAAGTGCTCGTGTCGTTTGCATGTCCTTGGCTGCAACGACGTATTCATAATAATGATTTCGTCCATCTCCAACAATTCTTTCGCACGTTTCCCTATTCTAATTTTTGCCATCTATGCGTAATTGATTCCTTCGCGGGAATTTTCAGAAAGACATGTTTCCTTACTGGATTTTCCCATTTGATTCCGCACATCATAAAAAAAACGATAGATCGAGAATTTATTAATCTTTTAATAACTTGAGGAAAATTTTCAAATAGACTGTGATTTTGTAGTGGCAAGAAAAATTATTTCTTCAGGTTTGCGAAAGTCTCTTCGTCATTAAGTATTCATTGTAAATATTCTCGTCATGGAAATCGCAATGACCTCGCTACAGGCCTTCCAAACACTCATGTTTCGAAATTTGCGGTGATTTGACCATGAATTGTGCTAGGCAAGTCCAGCGAATCTTGCATAAAATTTCTGTAATTAATAATTGTAATAAAACAAAAAATTGCAAGAGAAAAATGATTCGTAAATCTTGAAGATAAAAAACTCTTTTTTTCCTGTTTGCAAATGCATTTCTCGAAACGAAAGCCTTGAAAAATTTTATCTCGTCACCTGAATCCCGTGATGCATTTCAAACTTCAATATCACCTTTTATCGTAGTACATTGTGATAAGAATCACGCTGCATCCTCCATTGTTTAACGCCGGGAGCATTGGGATGTGAGAGATTCTATCTCTCACATCACTGGTACATTTTTCTGGATAAATTGTAGTACCAACAGTAGAAATTTATCATAAAACATTTAATGACAATGTAAGGAGGATTATTACAAATGTCAGTTATTTCATACTGAAGTTTATCTAGAATAGCTCTAGAAACTAGAGTCATCTCTAAACTCTAGAATCAAGAGGGGCCTCTAAACCCCAGACTCTAGAGCCTACTGTAGAGACTAGTTTCCTGGAATTGAAAAAAAATTATCGAAATTAAAAATCGCCAAGCCCTGGCCAGGAATCGAACCCGACTCCTCCAAGTGTCGGGTCCGGTACTTTTTTCCAACTAAGCTACCGGGAACTACGGAATTTCTCCCTCTCGAAATTCACATCACAACACCGCCCACTCCATTAGGCATAAATTCAAAGAGAATTAGAATTACCACGAGAAAAAAATTCCTCCGAGAATTAATCACGCAAACTTACCTGTAAACAGATGTTACCGCTTCCAAAAAAATGGCGTCAAAATTATGGGAAGCATTCAGCAGAAAACGAGTGGACGACAGTCCCGAAGGAAAAGGAGAATTAGCAAGGGTCCTCGGCCTTCTAGATCTTACAGCTTTAGGAGTTGGAGGCACTCTCGGTCTAGGTATTTATGTCCTAGCCGGCAGTGTTGCCAAGGAGACGGCAGGCCCGGCCGTCTGCATCTCCTTCTTCATCGCTGCATTCGCATCAGCCCTAGCTGGTAATCTACCCCCAATCTAACAAATTCCCCCCATGAGTATCTCCCATCACTTTGAAATTATTCCAGGCATGTGTTATGCTGAATTTGCGTCCAGAGTACCTAAGGCAGGTTCTGCTTACGTGTACAGTTATGTCACTGTCGGGGAGTTTATCGCTTTTGTTATTGGATGGAATCTCATCCTAGAATACGTAATTGGTAATTTTTATTCTAACAATTTCCTTCTAAAAAGGGTGGAAAAATCGGAAAAATAGCTTAAATAATTCGTTCACTTTATGAAAGCCGGCAGAAATGAGTTGAGGGATATCTGAAGACGATAAATAATTATAAAAGATGTTTGAAAATACGAAGTGAGGCCGCCATCATGTTCAGAGCGAGCCGCCATTTTGATTTCCTGCTTTTTCCACAAAATGACGGCGCCCACAACTCCATCACTCCGTATTTTTGAACACTTAAAATTATTCATCCCCTCTACCACATTCAGGTATTTCTTCGATTTTTCCATCCTTTGTTTTCTAATTCCGAGGGCTATTAACGCAGCTCTTCTTTATTCTTGTTATTGACACCAGGTACCGCGAGTGTTGCCCGTGGCCTCAGCAATTACGTAGACTCTCTCATCGGGAACGTCATGCGAAACTACCTCCACTCAATTATGCCCATTAACGTTTCTTTTTTATCCACGTATCCTGACTTTTTTGCCTTCATCGTTGTTATACTACTAGTCTTACTACTCTGCATCGGAGTACGTGAGTCGTCATACCTGAACATAGTATTCACAGCTGTGAATCTGATAACGATCTTGATTATTATCGTGGCAGGATCTTTCAAAGGTAACTGATTCATAATTATTCTTTTCGAACAGCACCTGATGATTCTTCCATTCTCTTCAACAGCTGATCCCGCCAACTGGAGCATCTCCCCTGAGAACATCCCCGAGAAATACAAGAACGTCGGAACTGGTGGCTTCATGCCTTTCGGAATCTCCGGAGTGATGGTGGGAGCAGCCAAGTGCTTCTACGGTTTCGTCGGCTTCGACGCAGTAGCAGCTACCGGAGAAGAAGCCAAGAATCCTCAGAAGACCATTCCCATGGCGATTGTTCTGTCCCTCGCCATCTCCTTCGCAGCTTACTTCTCAATTTCCACGGTACTGACCATGATGTGGCCTTATTACGATCAGAGCCCGGAGGCACCGTTTCCATACGTCTTCGGACAAATCGGCTGGCCAGTGATCAAGTGGATTGTTAACGTCGGAGCTGTCTTCGCATTGTGCACTAGTCTTCTGGGGGCAATGTTTCCGTTGCCGAGGGTTTTATACGCCATGGGAAGCGATGGAATCATCTTCAAGTTCTTGGCGAAGGTCAGTGAGAAGACACAGACGCCGGTGCTGGGGACTGTTACATCGGGACTTCTGACGGGTGAGGATTTTGAATTGCTTATAAGCTGGGAGACGAACGTTCCTGTCTGACGCGGGCATGACGTTTGCCTGTCTAGGCAAATCTAGCCTAGTTCAGTCTGGTCTAGCCTTCAGCCCACATGGAAAAAATATATATGCAGAAATATATGTCACTTATATCCGCTTATATGTGGTATACTTTCTGGCAAAAATGCAATATTTGAGTACACAATGCGGTACACAATGCGGATATATTCAAGATATAATTCCGGCAAAATCACTACATGTCACTTATAAGTTTTGCCTTACACTTTTTTCTATGCGGAAGCCCTCGAAATGCTTAGATAAGTGTTCCGATGGTTCTTCATTGTCGTTTTATCATTGGCAATGTCTCCATACAATCAAACGACTTCCTTTCCGCAATCGAATCCCTATCAAATCGCTTCTTTAGCTTTCTCTGCCAAAACGCGCAATCCTCATCTCACCTAAAAGAATATTTCAAGACACTTATAAAACCATACTCGTCACACATCCATTCAGCTCGTTCAGTGAAAAGAATCGTTCTTTCCAGGTATCATGACCCTAATCTTTGGTCTCGAGCAGCTAATCGACATGATGTCCATAGGAACACTCCTGGCCTACACAATCGTCGCGATTTGTGTCCTCATCCTGAGGTACCAGAACACAAATACAAGTCTCAAGCTGTCGCCGAATGACATGCTAGAGGACGATCCAACCCTCTTCGACTACTTCAAACGCATCTTCAACCTCTGCAATCAGAAAGTCGCGACAGACTTCTCAAGTAGAGTCGCAGGGTGGGCGGTCCTCGTGTTCTCCTGTCTTGCCTTCTTCTTTGGTTTGCTTCTAAATCACGTGAATTTCAGCGGAACTGGACTCCACGTCATCGGAATCGTAGCTTTGGGAGTCATTGGAATCATGATCTTGTTGTCTATGATCGCGATTGGGAGGCAGCCCGTCGAAAATTTAGATCTGGCATTCAAAGTAAGTTGTCTCTTCCAGAAGACGAATGAATCGTAACTAGTCTTGATCTTTGACGAATTGGCTTTTCTTCAGGTACCGTTGGTTCCTCTCATCCCCTGCGTCAGTATCATGATCAATTTATTGTTGATGCTTCAGTTGGATGCCTTCACATGGGTGAGGTTTGTCATCTGGATGGCCGTAGGTAAGCATTTGCTTTCCAATCTCAAATGCCCAAATTCTCGACCGATTCTTCGAGTCTTCTAACAAATTGTGCCATCTTTGCAGGATTCGCCATCTATTTCCTGTACGGAATCCGACACAGCGTGCAAGGAATAACGAACAAGAGGGCTCACCAGTACACGGAGCCCGTGAGAATAACCACGAAATTCTAAGTCGATCAACTACTTTTGAAATTATACGAAGTATTGACAAAAATCGCCGTTACTCCGTTTAGGAGAATGAACATGCATTTACTTGGTGAAGAGACCAAGAGAGGGTCCAAATGAGGGATTGAGAATCGAAATTTTTCGATGCCAAAGAGATTTATTTTCCAAGTTTTCCAACCCTCTGCCTTTGAATTCTAAAACACGCAATGAGTAGCGATGTCTTTTGTAAATATTTTATTCACAAACATTTTACATTTGAGCGTAATTTATTCAGTATTCCGACTCTCACTGTACATACGTAGTATAAATGACTGTAATAATTATTTTGTATCTCCCTTATCTCCCATTAATGTCATTCTCATGGCGATTGTACAAAAATAATAGTATTTAGGAATTAAAAAATCACGTGATCATAGCTTACCTCGGGAATGTCTTCAATATCACAAAAAGAAATATAAAATAAAAGAGCAAGACTAGTTAGTTCTTCTAATAGTTTAGTAACAGCTTATGTTGATCGTCCATTGAAAATGGACAAAATACTTAGTCTTTCGAAAATACAACGATTAGTTAGTGACTAGTGATTCTAAGGTTCAGGCCACGTCGTTGATGCTTTGAACTTTAAGCTTTTCATAGTTATCTTAAGATTGAGAAAATACTGTGGTGTTTTATTTTATCTGTTTACGATATTTGGCTTTAAGGGCTGTGATTAGAGTCCACCAATAGTGATGTGTTGCCAATTTGCCTGAAAATTGAAGAATAGGATTGTCCAAAGAACAGACCAAATAAGACAAGGCTTAAAAATAATTTCACAACTTTTCTCTGCCTTCTTGGTTCATCTGGCAACTTTAGTATCTCAAGATGCCTCAAGATGTATCTCATTCATTTTGCGATACCAATACGCCTGGAGGAGAGTATGGGACAAATTATCGAAGCGGAAAACAATGGAGTCTCCCCTGTAAACTACAAAAACAGGATAAATATTCATGACTCACCCCAATCCCAGTAGTCCATCCTGTCCCCGCTGGATTCTCTTCAGTAACTCCAATCCTCCGACAAAGAATCCCCGCTCCCGACACAGCCCAGACCTGCTTCTCCACCTTGGAAACCGCAACCATTCTGAACCCTTGCTTGGCATTGACCACTCCCTGATCAATATGAATGGGGTCATTCGGCATAGCCGGCAGCACCTGCCAGTGCGTCCCCTCCGGGAAGACCTTCGGCTGTATTTCCTTCCTCACAGCGAGCCTTCCACTGGTATCCAGCGCCCAAATGCCCCCGCCCCCCACCGAAATCTGTTTCAACTGAGCGCCAGGAGGCGGTTCCACATTGGTCCACACCTCTCCCGTGGGTTTCGTCTCCGAAATGCCGAATCTCCAGTAGGAGCTCCCGTTTTTTCCCACTGCCCAAATTTGCCCCATCGGCCCGGCGGATATTCCAATCAGCGCTTGATCGGAAGGTATGTGCTCCCAGGAGACGCCCATGGGGCACGTCTCAGTGACCCCTCGTCTGTAGAGAGCTTCGCCGTTGGCAGCGACTGCCCACACCTCCACCCCCTCATCCTCGCCCTTGTTGAAGAGACTAATGTCCACGATCTTCGTGTTCCCGACTTCCTTCCAAGGCCCCGAAGTCGTCAGCTGACACCGCCGGAACCATCTCCTACGTCTCACGTAATCCGTGAAGTTCTTTTTCTCGTGGTAGACACTGGGGAAGTCCGTGGCATACTGCCAGCCGTCCCTGTCGACGCCGCCGGGGGTATGGAAGTCGACGATCCAATCGGAAATCCATCTCCAACGGCTTGACATCAATTTCGTGTGCTCCCGAGTTCGCTTGTGCCTGCCTGTCACATCACTCCACATGTATCTGTCCGTTGGAAGCCCGTGGGAGGTGTATCCGGTCACCGGGTTCCATCTCTGGTTCTCGTAGACGAAGTAGTTCTGGACGTCCATCATGGGGTTGACGTCTCCGTTGGAACCTAGCTCCTTCAGGGAGGATCCGCCCCAACCACCCGTGTACACCCATGCGGTGTGATCGTATCCTAGGCCCCAGGTTATCCCGGAAGAACAGGTCTCCACCTTGCGCAAGTGCCCACCCATCAGTCTCCAGAACATGGTCACGGGTTCGATGATGACTTGCTTCGAAGAATACAGGATTTTGTGAAGAGTCATCAGGCCCTTTATCCTGAGATGGGTTATCCCCCCTGGAGGTATTCTGTGGCAGTAAGACGTGAACTCCTTGTCGTTGATAAAGATCCTGAACTTCCTCTCCTCGCAGACAATCTTCAAGGAGAAGTCTGACCCGGGCTTCAGGGGAGATCCTCCTGACCTCTCCTCGTCACCCCATTGTCCGTTCTCGTAAGTATTCCTGACGATGATATTCTCGTTCAACCGAGGGTTGAAATGGAAGGCTATGTCATGGGACTCTGTAGCCTTTTTCCCTAGACCCATGTGTGAGACGAAGTTGAAAGCAAGACGATCGGCGTCATCATGGCAGCAGACAGATATGAGAAGCGAACTCCCCGGGCCGAAACCGTTATGCAAGATTGTCTCGTACGGAAGGTACGAGACCTTCCCTGATACTTCCAACTCTTGTGTGTAAGTTCCCTCGTGCACCTGATTGCCTTCAGCTATTACAGGATCATAAACGTAAACGTCTCCTAAAGCGGTTGTCGTCCAGATCGATCTTGGACCGGGTCTCGAGTATACGTTATTCATCTTGCAGGTGACGGACGTCAAATGTCCTAACCAGTCCTCCATTTCTGTATCACTGGAGAACTGCAGCCTCAGAACCTTCGACTTCGGGAGTTTGGGTGTGTGGATAGCAAGCCTTGGTGCCCCAGGTTCAGAACAGCTGATGACAGCGACAATCTCTGACACGGGAAACTGGAGAACAGTCGTGGCACCATCAGAATTGAGAATGGTCAAGGTACCAGAGTCCAAGGCTCCTGTGTCGCTGCTAATCCATTCCAGCTCGATGACACAGTCCTCGAAGTTGCTGTTGCCCTTCAACCGGCACCTGGCGTCCCCATTCTTCACCCATGACGACCGCTCGATCGCCTTCTCATACGTCGACAAGTCACAAACCAACGATTCTATATTTCTTTGCCTGGTCTTCAATTCTTCAAGGATTCGGATCCTCCAGCTTTCGGAAATTTCACTGGAATTCGAGTGTTGTCCATCGCTGATCCACTTCGGAGGGTTGCTAGGATCAACGAAACAAGCGCCTGCTTCGACCTTGCACCAAAGAACCTCGCATTCCGCCCAGTACATGGCAGCGGTGCTGTCATCCTCCCCAAAAATACCAGATTCACCAGTCAAATCAGGATCGAAAACGCTTCCATCGGTTTCTGGATGCGCCTCGACTCCGACCATCGATCCGACCGAGTGGACCGGGGACCATGCAGCCGGATTGACCTTCACAGTGCTCCCCATGCCCTTCCCAGAGACGATCGTGCTCTCCCCAGAATGCGATAACGATTCATTTGAGATCGTGATGTTGCCGGAGGAGTCAGTGAGATCGTTCGACTCAATCGAAATTGATGATTTGGTCTTATCGTCCCCTGGAAACATCTCCTGGAAGGCCTGTGGCCTGTCCGTTTTCTCCCACGACTTCAGGGAGGTCGCGGTTGGCGCTGATCTCGACTGCTCCTCCCAGTCTCTGATCAGGGCAGTAGTGTCTCCAGTGCTCTGGGGACGATTAAGTGAACTCCAGCTCTGGTGCCGCTGTTGTTGCGGGGTTCCGCACATGCTGTGACGGTTTGATGATGACAGACTCGCATTGGAGCTCGCCCTGGACAGTTGAAGTGGTGCCGTGATGGGTCTCCACTTTTTGCCCGTGAGTTCTGAGTTGGATATTTGGGTCCTGTAGTAGAGACACCGATCTTCGAGACCAATCGCCCAGACTTGATCGTTCGGAGCTACGGAAACCATTGCCATCTTGGTTGGCATCTCAACCCATCCGGTCCCTGTGGCCAACTGTTCGCAGATACCACTCATCTCTCCCTTGATCCCTTTCCGAAACCAGACGGAGCCGTCTTGGGATACCGCCCAGAGGGCGTCTGTTCCGATGCTGACTTGGGACAGTTTTAGGTTATCCGGAGGGTCTACAGTCCTCCAGTCGTCGCCCATCGGATTCTCCCGGGTGATCCCAGTGCGAACGAGGGCTTTGCCGTCAGTCAGGACGCACCAGACTAGACCGGAAGTACCGACGCCAACTTGAGATACTTCTTGGCCGCTCGGAAGCTTTATGGCGGACCAGCGCTGGCCCTCGGGGGAGGTTGACGATACCCCCACGCGGTACATGAGGCGCCCGTGAGCTGTTACCGCCCACACGGATAAATTTGTGGGATTCCCACCGGGGATCTGAGTGCCACCTATCGCTACGTCGATAAATGGCTCTTTCGTAGGGTCTTTATGGAGGGGAGCTATCGCGCACCATGAGTTCAGGGCTGAGTATCGTCGGTAACGGACCCATTTGCGACGACGCACGCAGGACTTCCATTGCTTTTTGGTGGAGTACGTGGCTGGAAAGTCTACGGCGTATGTCCAACCCTGAAATGAGGTTAGGCTGTACTTTCCATTTCAGTTTTGCAAAAACGCTCGTCTTTCGACGTCTAACGACATTATAGTTTTGGCATTCGTTATAGAAGCGTCAATCAATGAAAAAACCTCTTCGTACAGAAATTTATTAATTAACGTAGGGGTGTGCACGACACGATCTCCTCAGTTCGACCGTATGCAACAAGTTACGCAGCAGCCTGCGCAGTAGGGTTCCGAGTGAATCGAAGCGATCATGGCGTTCGCTTTATAAACGTGAGGGAGACACAGAATAAGAGAAGTTTAGAATACAGAGTTGATTTTCTCAAGTTATGGCAGTACTTCAGAAGAGGTTTTTAAAAAAGGGGAGTCCGACTTGTTCAAGGAGAAATAGAAAATCTTTTGAAAAATCGAAAAGTGGAACTGGTCCATTGGTATTTATATACCGACTGGGTATGCGCAGAAGTCTGCGCAGTAGCGTCACTAGTGAATCGACTCGATTATGGCATTCGCTTTATAAACGTAAGAGAGACATATAAGAAATGAATTTTAGAGCAGACTGGTACTCACGTCATGGTCCAACGGTTGTCCATCAAGAGTAGTCTCGATATGCCAGTCTCCCTCCCACTGCCAAGCCATTGACGGCAATTTTACCTTGTCCCTAGATCTATCGACCGTTCCATCGATATTCGAGAAGTTATATCTGTCCGTAGGTAATAGCCTTCCGCTGAAGCCCTCCAGCGGAAGCCACCGTTCATTCTCGTAAGTCTCCTCTTTTATGCGAATCGGTATGTCAAGACCATGCACGTGAACGTACACCTGTCGATCGCCTCCGATAGCCCACATGAAGTGGGGCACCGCCGAGAGACGTTTAAATTCGAGACCCAGGTACATAAATTCCCGCCACATGCTACCGGAGCTCGAGAGCGCCAATACCCGGCCCTCGCTGTTTATCGCGTATAAATATGTGCTCGGCATTTTTTTTTCTTTTTTCGAGGGGTTCGATGGGACGCTGCAAACAAATAGGGGGCGCATGGTTATTTATTCGTTCCATATATTTCGGTTTCTCGGAAATTGGAATATTCCGGGGGTCTAGTTGATTGCAATCTTCGAGAAGTGGGTGGACGGGAGACATGCGAGAATAACAAATTCGGGTAATTAATGGGGTTGTTTTCACTGAGGAGTGTAGTCCACCCAATTTTTTTAGCTGTTATCACACTTTTGTTTATCGTTGTGAATTCATGGTAACAATGAGTGGAGTTGAAAGAGAATTGCAAGTGTTTGTAGGGAATTGAGACCGATCTTTGATCGTCCATAACTCGAGATTGTGAAATTTGCAGATTTGTTTTTATTTTGAATGTATTTTTTTAGGCTTTAAAATAAGTTGTGACTCATTCAAATTTGATCGTTTGATCAAGAGATATGGAAGATTTAAAGAGGACTTTTAGTGAATTTTCGACTCGGAAAAATTTAAAATTTTCTCCATTATCAATTTATCTCGATAACGAGTGGATTGAGAAGAAAATGTGAAAAGAAAATTTTTCTGGAGAATTCAATTTCTAACGAAAAATGTCGTATGTAATTTTCACCTAGAAGCACTCATTACCGAGATAATTCCATATTTTATATCTGAAAATCAACATTCCTAATTTTACAACTTCCTCACAAAATTCCCCATATTCTCATAAAAATATCAACTACTCAGTAATTAGAATCTAAAAACAAACATCCTTCATTTCATAATCACCCGTAATTACTCTAGCAATTAAATTCCGTCGCACGCAGAAATTCTTAGAAATCATCTTTAAAAAAATACACATCCTTTATAACAGCCGAATGAGACGTTCTAAAATCCATAAAATTAACCCCACAAAAAAATATTGTTGTCCCCATGCGTCGCCGATGCGAGACAAATGAATCAACACAATCATATCAACAAAAATGTTATTGATTATGCGACTGGAATACAACATTGCCTGCGAATCATGTATAGTTCTCAAGTATTTTAACGACGAAAAAATCAATTCTCACCTGGAAAAATCCTCAGCACACTTCACTACAACTTGACTCTCAACTATATCCAGACCAGTTAATCGGTCATTGATTCGAAAATGAACGACTGGTGATTAACGATTTTTGTTGATTTACTTGTGTTGGATTTTACGTCAACTGTCAGGTCCTATCAGCTGGTGCCCGGGGGGAAAAAAAATACCCCCTCGATGGATAAAACGCGGCATCAGCCACTGACATCTACCGGAATTCGGGGGAATCCCCTTGACAACTTAGAATTTCGAAGGATTTGAAGAAGCGATGTATCGCGCGTGGAAGTATCGATATAAATATCTCGGTCGTGAGACAGGTGCAAGGTCAATTTTTTTAAGGGTATCAAATTTTTTTAAGGGCATACTAATAATGGGAGGGACGAGGTTGACTCTTGACCCTCCCGGTTGACCCTTAACCTCTCCACCTATCTCTTCCAATCAGAAATTTCCGTTAAAGGGGTTGTGGGACAAAGGGTCTTGAAAAATGAATGTGGAGGAAAATCAGAACGGTTAAACGGTCTTAAGGGTCTATAGGGAGAGACAACTGGAGTGGTCACTTCGTTCGTCTCTCCCGGTTGATCCTCAAAACTGTTTGACCCTCAAAAAATCAAATTCAATAAAATATCGATCCTCCAATAGATCGACACAGAAAAAATAAATAAATATCGACCCCGAAAAAGTCGATAAATGTCTCGATTTTTTCTGGGGTGTTATTGAATCATGAACTATCGATATTTGCCATAATCAAATCTATGATATATCGAACAGTCGCGCGCAGAACGTAACCAAAAAATTTTGAAACAATCAGATGAAAATTCTCGGTGTAAACAAAATTCGATAAATCAAGGGAAAATCATGGGGAATCCGTCAAATTATCGAGTGAAAGTCAATCTCTCGCAGTTCTACGAAGACGTAAGGAAGCTGAGCTATGTTTACGTGAACGAGAAGAACATTTCGCATATTCTACACCTCCATGAGAGGATCAAGCAGGTTTTCGGAATCACCCGGCCTTTTTATCTCACCTCGTGCGAAGGGGTTTATTTGCCGATGAATGAGGATGTCAGGATTATTCAGGGGGAGGAGACTATCAGGTGAGTTTGAGAGGCAGTTGTGCTATTGTTTTTATTCTCAACATTTTTTTTTCGAGTTTGTGAGAACTTTTTTTCTCCGCGAGATGAGGATTGAAATTATCCATTTATTAATCACTTAATCTAATTATTTAATGAAGAGGAAGATGGGGAGAAGTGAATGAACAAATAGGTGAATAAATGAAGTGATTAATTATTAAATTAGTGGAGATAATGAGTCGAGATGAAATTTTTAATTATTTAATGAAGGGAAAAATACGGAGAAGTAAATAAATTATTAATCAGTGAATAAATAAATGAATCAATCAATCAATTATTAAATACAAATCGTAAAATGTGCATAAAAAATTGAATTACACTTTGTTTTTTCTATTTGTTGTTAAGAATGTTTTTTTATTTTTTTAAAATATAAATTGTTGTTTTTAGGGTATGTCTAGGCACAGTAAATCCAAATTGTTTAACAATTTGGAGAGAAATTGGAGTGAAATGCAATGGAAAGCCTTTACCAACGATTGAAGTGCCCAGACAACTTGAGAAGAAAAATCAACAGGCAAATTCTCCTGAGAAAATTTTAATGGTGACAGATTCTGATGCTTGTGACTCAAAATCTGTGAAAAATGGTGAGAAGAATGGATGTTTGAATGGATCAGTCGCAGGTAATTGAATAAAAAATTTATGAGAAAATATCAGTCAATGGTTGGAACTCGTTATAAATTAAACCTTACATTTTTTATTTACAATTTTGCAATTATCTCGAGAACGAATGGGTTTATGAGAAAATGTTATAAGAGCTTTTTTGTCGAGAATTAAATTTCCTACAGAAAACGTCCTAAGATTTATTCCCCTACAACCCATCCCTCTCAAGATAATCTGATCCCCAACAAAGAGTGAAAATCAAACTCTGAAGTTGATTAAGTAAAACCTAATGAAAAATTTATAATTCCAGTTACAGAATCAGAGGGTCAGGGTCACACAAGTCTCGCAGAAGATTCCGACACAGACACCACCCAAGACCCTAAGAAAACCCCCCAAAATCCATCACAAACCCCTGAACTCTACTCTATTCCCCAGAAAAAACGTCGAAGGGTTCGTAAAAGAAAATCTAAAATTTCTCCAGAGCTTCCAGTGGTCCCACAACAGCTCCCTCCCCCTTCCAAACCCATCTCCATTCCCTTCAACTCCAGTTTCACTCCAAAGACAAAGCCCAAGCACTTTAAATTCAACTGGGACGAGAACGAAGATGAGAAAGACACGAAAATTGAGACGAGAAGAAATGGAGTCAGCACTCCTATAATTCCAGAACTGAATACTTTGTTGAGTCTGAAGAATTGTCAGTTTCCTGTGACATTCGTGGGCCAGAAGACGAAGACATCTGATTGTTCATCCCAGAATGGAGATTCTGGGGTCAGTGGAAAGCATCAGAGCCCAATGAAGGAAAAAAATGGAGTTTTAAATTGTGATTCAGAGGAGAAAATAGATTTTTCGAGTGTCAATCCTCTGGATTATCCTGTTTACAATCAGGATTTTGATGTGGGGGATGTCGTGGCATTTAGGGTTAGTGTAATTTATTGAACGGTGATGATTTATAATTTTTTGGTGGATTCAAACGTCTAGAAAGGATTTTAATTCATTAATTCAGTTTCATACCTTCACAATTTGATAAAAATAAATAAATTAATTTCAATGAATTAATTTAGTTAGAAATTAATTTATAAATTTCATTAGTTCATCAACCTTTTTTTATTGAAATAATAAAAGGAATTGGGAGGAGATAATTATGATTTTTTTCTGAATGTTATCATTTTTGAGTGGATTCTAATTCACATGCTGATTTATTCCTCCACAATTCAATAACAATTAATTGACGAAATTATTATTTTTTTTACAGATTCTGAAGATGGGCTCAGACTACTGTCCGATAGTTTCGGGATACGTCGTCGGAGAAACTGTCGCGAAAGATTCAGAACCTTCAATTTATTCATTCAAGATAATTAGTAAGTATTTCCATTATTAAAGTAGTGAAACAATTAGATTTTTTACAACTGATCATTATTTATTGAATTATCTCGAGAATTGTAGAAGTTTCAAATGAAAATGTCAGAAAATATTTTTTGTTGGAAACTTTTGTCTAGAAAAAGAACTTGAGATTTTCATCTAGAAAGGAGAACCGGTTCTTAAAAAAAAAACAAAATCAGATTTAACAGAATATGAAAATTAAAAATTCATGATTTTTTTCCATTCTGTGAATGTTTAGATTTCACTAGACTCATCTACTCCTGATTATGATGGCTGTATTATTTTTAGGTGGTGAAGATCAATTAAAAAATCCAGAAGGCAAATTCTCCCTTGTGACGGACGAAGAAATGGAAAATTCGGAAGAAACACCCAACGAAACTGAAATTCACGTGCTGTCGAGGGAAGAATTACTGGAACTGCGTCTGATTCATCGCCCGGGCACTTGAAACTGCATGAAGAACTGATTTTTATGTTCACAATATTTTAAAAAGGCTCACAAATAAAACAAGATATTTTATATAAAATTTTGTCGTTTCATTTTTCAAAATAATGTATTTTTTAATTCTAGAATTTTTTTGTTAATGAGTGATTCTCGAAATAATTTCACCTTCAACAAATTCGATATATATTTTTTAATGTCATTCAGTAGAAAAAAAACTAATGTAGAGAAAAATTCAGACAATTTTTTGTCATATCTCTTTTACGAGAAAACAAATGATGAAGGGTCTAATGGTAAAGCCGAGTGGTGATGAATAACTTCGACTCTCCGGTTGGCCCTCTTGACCTTCTGATCACTTAGTTTTGCTCATTTTACTCATCCCACTATCCTCGCTCATTTCGCTCCATTCGATCAATTTGCTTCAATTTTCTCTTCTAGATATTGGTTGGTCTCTTAGCAGTTGATTCTCTCCAATTTTATTGATTCGCTCATTGCTCATTTCGCTCAGGAGATGTCCATCTTATTAATTCAAATAAATATACTCTTCTGACCCCCTTGACGCTTCCACCTGTTTCTCCCATTCGACCCTCAAAAACGTTTGATTCTTTCGATCATTTAGTTTTGCTGATTTAGCTCATCATATTCTCCTTGCTCATTTGGCCCCATTTGATCAATTTCATCGATTGATTATTTTCTCTTCTAAGTATTAGTTCATCTCTTGGCAGCTGATGCACTCCAATTTCATTGATTCGCGCATTTTGCTCATCTCGCTCAGGAGCTGCCCATTTGATGAAATTAAATAAATATACGCATGACAAATTTCAATTCTTCTGATCACTTTGTTCATTTCTTTGCCGTTCTCCTTTGTCCCATCCTCCCTCATTAAAAACATAAAATGTTCCCAGAATCGTTGAATCATTAACAAATATTTTTCACAATTCACAAACGAGTAAATTCAATAGTTGAGACTAAAAGATCGAGTCTGCCATCTCTAAAGGTTCTTTCTCTGATACTAATTATGCCCCGACTTCATATTCCCCCTGAATGCTCTGTCCGTAATCAGAGAAGCGTCGTGTCATCCCCTTGTCCGTTTGTAGCTTAATTACTATCCACGCTATACACCCGGATATTGTCCCCTCGACCACTTGAATTCCGCATTAAAATTCGCCCCACTGACTTAAAGACCCATTCTACCCCTAAAAGTTATCACACTGTGAGTTTCTCCATTGAAACTCCAACGATCAACTTCTATTTCACACTGAAAATTCGTTACCGAGAATAATTAAAATAATTGCAAGCGGAATTAAATTCAATTATCTAAGTCCTGCTGATTTTCTAATTACCCGATAATTAAACGATAATTAATCGTTTTCAGTCGTTTGATTAGCTTAATCACACGATTAAATCCGGTTAATTACAAGGAGCGGTTACGGTTGGCTGTTATTTTGCCAACGACGAATGCTCGGGCCTTTGAGTGACGACGAATGCAATGCCTTTGAGCTCTGGCCTTTGGTATTTGGCAATAAAATCCAGGCGCCATATCCTACATTCACGTTATTCACACATTTTTTTAATACTACTGGGACAATCTTTGATGAAATTAAAAAATTCCGAAGGATGGTGTGTCCGGTTTTTTTATGCGACGCATGAGAATGTTAATTATTTGATGAATTTCGTAAGCTTATATTTATGATGAGATAATTATCTTATGAAATAGTGCCGATAGGGAGTTTCCCCATGAATTTGAATCCTGAGGTTGATTATCATTGAGCGAGATGAGCGAAACAAGCAGAATGAGCGAATACAGATGTAGGAGGGGATTATCAACCGCTAAGAGATGAACCATTACCCAATCGAAAAAAGAGGCCAATCTGCCGAGGTGGCCGAATAGAGCCAAATGAGCAAGAAGAGAGAAGGGAGCACAATGAGTAAAAGCGTCTGGACTTAACGCGGCCACGAGGGATGAGATGAGATGAGAGTGGACGAATGGCTCAAGATGGCAGTTGAGGAAATACTGATGAGGAAATGGAGAAATCGAATGGAACTAATATACGAAGAACCGATGAGCGAATGAAAATTAGTGAGAAGAAAGCGATAAAGTCCAGGCGAATATTCCACACTCACGCTCATTACACTTTTTTTATGGACGTGGGACAGTCTCTGTGATGAAATTGAAAAATTTGGAGATTTAAAAAAAATTTTTTTTTTTCATCTAGAGAATGGGACTGTTATTTATCTGGAATAAACCTTTCGCATTTCACTGTTCGATATCAACAAATTGGAGTATAGGTTCTGATCAAATAAAAAAGAATACATTGAATTGACGGAAATTGATCGACGGAATTTTTTTCTCTCCTTTCAATTACGTGACAACGAACGGTGTGAAAAGGTTTTCATAAGCCCTTTGTGCCTCAAGCCCTGCACTCCAGCTAATTAACTCATCAGGATTTTCCCCCTACATATTTTTTTTCATCAACTCTTAAATTTTTTTTTCACCATCGATTAATTGAAGTGCAGTCACTCGTCACTCCCTCTTCACCGATATTAACTTGAGCCTCCATCAGCGCTGAGTGCACTGTTTCATTTTATCAGGTTTTTTTTTCATGACCTTTGTGGAATTTAATTTTCATGGGATTTTTTATTTCATGGGTGAGGCAGGACATTGATTAAATTTTCTTGTTGTACGGGTTAAATTTTGGCATTGACCGGGGGAAAAGTGGGGCAGAGTGGAACGATACCGAATTTTGCTGTGTAAGGGTCAAACAGTCTCGAGGGTCAGGTGAGAGAGACGAACGAAGTGATCAGAAGGATTAAATTTTCTCAAGGGTATATTAATTTGATTTAATGAGACGGGCATGTTCTGAGCGAGATAAGCGAAATGAGCAGAATGAGGGAATCAATAAAATAGGAGGGGTTGACGACAGCTAGATCAACCAATACGTAAAAAAAGAAGATAGTCGAGCCAATCGATCAAATGTAGCGAAATGAGTGAAAAGAATGGAGCGACCTAAATGAGCAAAATGAAACCAAATGATTAATCAGAAGAATCAATCATTCTAAAGGGTCAAATGGAAGAGATCTGCGGAGGGGTCAACAGAGTCAAACGGCGTTCAAAATGTCTGACCCTTAATTTTTTTTAGTAATAGAAATGGATAGAAAGTCATCTGATTTTTTTTGCTACCGATTCGCTTTATCAGTTTGATTAAATGATAATTGGTATTTCAAATTTTTATATTCATGTGAAATTATATCAAACATTTTGCAATGAATATTCATTTCACTGGAAAAAATGTCTTCTGGTAATTCAACATTCACCAAGACATGAACTCGTCATAAATCAAAAATTTAATTTCCATTTTTTTCCCATTACAAATAATTTTCATCATTTCCTTTACGCAATAATTCAATCAATACTCCGACTCTGTCGTCCCATCCCTCTCCATAAATAACGGCTGCCAAGGTATTTTCCCTCGAACCGAAAAAGAAAACTAGATTGAAAGGGGAAAAAGTTCAGAGGGCTGAGTTCTCCAGTGGAAATAATTTACCGCAACCGATCACTCTTTCTTCATTTGAGTCATGAAAAGATAAAGATAAAGTGGAATGAGAATTTTCAGCGCATGAAAATTGTGCGATAAAAGTGTGAACTGCCTTTCTCGTTCAGTGAAGAAAAAAACAATTCTGCGAAGTGAAAAGAAAATTGATATTATACTCCATTTTATGCGACGTTGATTACCCAACAAAAGAGTTTCCTTTTATGTATTTTTTATTTTGTTTGAAAATTTTCCTGTTACATTTATTTTCATTTCTTTCATTTCTCGCGTCCATTCGAGGGAAAATGTAAATAAATTGCGCCGTAATCCGTAAATTCCGAGGGGCAGCAGGAGGTAAACGCCCACTTTTCATAAGTACCATTTTAATATTCATGTTTATTATGACAAGATGTCAATAAAATTGCGGCCAATTACAGAAAAATCACATTGTATTTATGATGAAATAATTGTCCTTTGAATTTGTACCGATGAGGCGTTCTATAAAGGAATTGAGGCGTTGGAATTGAATATTTGAGTGATTTTTCGAGATAGGCAGCCTTTCACCGGGACGTGTGAAACGAGCGGAATGAGCGAGTCAAGGAAAATAGGCAAATTATAAACTACTAGGAGATAAATCCATATCCATTAGAAAGATTGAACAATCCACCAAATTGACCGAATGGAGCGAAATGAGCGACTGAAAGAATGACATCTGGAATTTTGCAGCCTAAAGCAGAATTGGAGTTGATACAACTGATTCAGCGCGTGGTGAAACTAGTGAAATTTGAGACATTTCACAAGTGTTGGACAACACTGTGACGAGCTCAATGAGCAAAAATTGACGAGTCTAGGGATGTCACGAGATTTGAGAGGAAATGAGAGAATGGAAGAATATCCCAAAATTATAGTGCCTAGGTATTTTGGCATTTTCAAGAGCCAAATAAGGGAAATGAGCGATTTAAGCAAATCTAGCGAAATAGAGGAATGCATATAAACTAAACCAATAGGCTGAATATAAGAAGATGAATCCAATGGCATGAGATGAGCAAATGTAACTCACTGTGTGATTTGAAAACAGAATAATTATCAGTCAACGAACCCAGGGGTATAATACAACTATTTATCGTCCAATTTTCAAGCAGAGCGGAACGAGCGAGTTGAGCCAATTGAGCAAACTTTTCTATCTAAGCCTCAATAGTTGATTGAGGCGGAAATTGAGAGATTTTCATAGATATTAATTGATTGAAACTCTGCACTACATGACATACTGTTTATTATTTCAAAAGCTGCTTTTTATGTAGATTATTTTTCCTCCGTATAAATTTTAAATTACTACTTATTCTATCATCAGTTGAAAATCACACTAAACTCGGATAAAATGATGAAAAAGTTTTTAATTGAAACATCGATCCAACGGGTTTTATAATCAAATCTCGTTTGTGTCTACAATCAGTTAGTCTTCATCTCCTCAAACTCGAGTCTTCTTTCCTCCATTGAGATGTAGAAAAAGAAGGAAAAGATACGGATTTAACTAGATTTCCAGAAAATTAAAGGAAATGTCGATGGGATGCCTCTTTTTCTCTCCCGTTCACTTTCTTTCCATCTGCGTATCAACGCAATAGCTAACTCCTCGTTCAATAAATATGCGAAAATCCGATATTCTCGTGGAGACGCGTCTCAGTGATTCATCATATTTTTCTCACTTTTATTTTTCTGATTTACACGTGTGTTTCGCAAAAGGGAAATGAGAAAAAAATAAGAAAATTTGTTGGAAAGTCTCGAGTTTTTTTTTTAAATGAGATTGTCACAGGCTGGAGGAAAGCCCATGACACAGTGAAAACGAGGTTTGATAGATTCGTCTTCCGGAAGGAGAAGATGTCATATTTCATTTTTATGGGGACCGGAATATTACAGTTCCAATAAAAAAACAGAGGCGTGAAAAAATTTGTTTTTCCAACCACCCGTTTTGCCCCGATATTTTGGTATCTGCGCCAACTTGTGGGAATGGAGAAAAATATTTTTGTTTTACCGACACATCCGAAATTTACAATTTTTTGTGTCAGGATAACTCGCTTGAGAAGTTCGAATATGCTATTTTTAGACCAGTAATTGTTGAGAAAATTTATTTTGAAACCAATATTCAGGGCAAGGAAAAAATTCAACATTAGGGTAATGTTGGCTGTCAACGGTGGGCCAATGTTGGCCCAACATTTTGAATTCACTTAAAATACATCGTTATAGAAATTCCATTCAAAAGCAAATTGCTAATTTATTAGTAAAAATATATTGACTATGTTGTAACGAAAGCAAGTTTCCATTCATTAATTTCCTTTTGAAAGTCACAGAGAGTGTATAGAAAACAAAAAGTTGACAAAGAATTTTTCATTTCTTTGTCAACAAGGGAATGAAAATCCCGGCATTACACTTGGTGTCACGGACGAGGTGTCTCGCAATGTCCCATGTTGCAACCCCCTTTTCCACAGCGGGGCGTCTGCAAACGCCTACTACCATGAAATTAAATTTCCCGATTAAGCTCGATACGTCGAGCATCGTTAAATGTGCTCATGCACAACGTTAACGAGCTATTTCGTTAATCTGTGAATCATGAATTATTCAAATGTGGAGATATGGCTGGCGAGGAGGGAAAAACAATTGCCATTGGGAGATAAATAGGTCGAGCCTCTTTGACTGGAATTTTTTTGCTCAAAAAAAAAATTCGATTTTTTTATTAGTAAAAAAAAACATTTCCTTTGACTCTTGACGGGGGAAATTCGCTGAATAAAAAAATTTACTCTAGTAAAATTTTTATTTTCATTCTAGTCAAATTTTTATTTTGAATGCTGAATTTTTTGGCAATTACGCCCCTCTCACACCACGGCGAAATATTATTTCACCAATATCTTGATATTCCCATCGAGTTACGAGCTTCTCTCACATATCCTAAACTCCATCGAGACGACACGGGCTCTGAAAAAACTCATTTTCCGTCCCCTCGTAAAACAAAATTTTTCCCCTTTCCGACTCCCTCATTCGCCAATATCTCATTAATCCTCCTTCATATTTCAGGACAATGTCCGTTGGCAAAAAAAATGAGACTTTTGTTGATGAAAAGAAGCTGAGAAACAAGCGGGAAGGAGCATTGAAAAAAAGTGAGAATCAGTGGAGTGGTATTATCCTAACTCTTGTCCTCTTGTTTCAATGGTTTTTTTTTACAACTTGTTTGATTTCCCCCGTGCGAGAAAGAGGAAACAACGACAATAACTGTCACGTACTCCAGGAAGATCCAGTGGAAAAAGTAAAATATGGACAGTTGGAGTGGGGTAATGGAAAAGACATTGCATAAATAATTTTTTCTCACGAAGAAGTTTCAAACTGAAAACAACCATATCCCGTAAAACATCACCAAGTGGCTTGGTAAGTCATATTCATATTTTTTAAATCAAATTCAATATTTTTTTATATTAAATAAAATACTTGATTGAGAAGAATTATTGGACATAAACTGAAAACAAATATTGTTTCAAACATTTTTTTTCTCCATTTTTCTCATTTTTGTTTAATTTCGTTCATCATTTTTTTTTTAATTTGATTTTTTTGGTTTGTTCTTATTCATCAATATTTTTCGAAATTTTCAAAATTTCCAAATTTTCATTTTCGTTACGCCTTTTTCATATTTGAATTTATTGTAAGTGTGGAGATACGGCCTTTTCACTCTTTTCAATGCGTGGGCACTTACGCCCTTTTGATAATGTAAGTGTGAAATGAGGAAAACATTCCCCTCCAGTGAGTTTGGAGATACGCCCTTCTTAGCATGATAGCTAAAATTCTTCAATTACGCCTTTTTTACTCCACCACAAGGACAAATTCATGGAAATCCCCAGGGCCAAAAAGAGAGATAGCTGTATGATAATCTAAATCCCTTTGATTTTTTTCATCCCTAACGTGTGCAGAGAAACCGCACCGAGATGTGAAAATTCCCCCTTATCACATCAGTCCGCTTCCGCTCGGACGTGCCTGGCCGCAGGCTCATTTGAGGGATCCACATGCGCATGCCCAGGAGCGGCGTCGCCGGCTCTCAGCTGGAGAATCCACGAAATCTGTTTGCCACCGACGCCCCAACTCAACCAGTCGTCATCACGCACTCGTGATAGCCCTCGGCCCCTTGAACATCACCACAGAAGTCCCTCCGTCCGGGAAACATTGAGGAATTCCTCGGAAGAGTTTTGGGGATTTCTGCCGGTTTGATTTTGTTTTGTGAAAAAAATGTTGTGAAGGATTTTTGGAGGAGTTTGTGGGAATTCCGGCGGAGGGAGGGACGAACACGTGTGCTTCTCTTCCGAGTCCTCATGCCAACCGGCAGACGCTACGCGGTGCTACACTGTCTGGTGTCAACAACCTCAAGCATCACCTAAAGGTAAGGATCAAATTGGAAAGGTTGTTTTGGTTGGGTTTGTTATGCTTTCAACTTGTCTCCAAATATTTGGACATCGACAATCGCAAAGCTTCTTCGATTCTTGCTATTAGTAGTTCATATCGCTCTACTAATTCCAAAACATGAATTCCATTTCGAAATAGAATACGACCCCTAACACCTCTAGAATCGCTCATACAGAGTACCTCTTTACGTGGTGTTTTCCATCATCAATGCCTTCAGCTGCCTAACGATGTCACCTCTCAACCATCAATTCACTTGTCCTCTCAATAATCGCTAGATATCATGCAATGGTGATATAGTTTTACAACCTCAAGCATCATCTGAAGGTGAAGACCAAATCGGGAAAAGTTGGTTTTGTTAGACTTTCTTATAGTTTCAACTTGTTTGCAAATGTACGGACATCAGCAATTACGAAAACTGCTGAGTTATCTCGTAAAGTTCACATCGCTCTACTAGTCTTCGAAGACGAAGCGCACCCCAAAAGGGAATAGTACCCGGACCCTTTCTAGAATTGCGAATACAAAGTACCTCTGCACGTAGTATTGGCTATCGTCAATTCCTCCACCCACCAGACGATTTCTGAGGCAAAAGAACCTAGTTTTACTATTTCAAGCATCACCTGAAACTACAGACCAAATCGTCAAAGCTTTCTTTGTTTGGGTTTCTTATATTTTCAATTGGTCTCCAAATATTTGGACATCAACAATCGTAAAGCTGCTTCGATTCTTGTTAAAAGTTCATATCGCTCTACTAATTCCAAAACATGAATTCCATTTTGGGGCCACACATCCTCTCAAAGGTCCGCAATTATCCAATGACCAACGCAAAGTCGTCAATTAAGACACATATCAGCGCACTGAGGATTAACACAAGCGATTACCTATCCCTGATGGCCAGTCCCTCCCACACGTTAAGCTCCCCTGCACCGATGATATCCCTTTTACAAAAGGATCCCTCGATTTTCTGAATGGAGCGGTGAAAAACGTTGAGGGATGGAAAAGAGCAAAGAGGATTAATGTCGGAGTACATATTGGCTACACATCAAATATTTGGCCGAGCGTCGAGACAAAATTGAGGATGATACTATAAATCGCCTGCAGTCCTTTCTCTTCATTTGGAGACTCTTTTTTCACACAAATTTCGAAGTTTATGAGAATATGAATGACGCTGGAATGAGTACGACCCACGGATTAAGTTGGAATGGAGCATTTTATGGTGGTGTCCTCTCGAGTCGAATCATCATGGAAAAGTTGCGGATGAGATTTTGGATCAGGCAGGAGATGAGCCACGATTATTTTCGATATTAGCTCACAAGAAGCTTCACTGAAAAAGTTGATAACTCAGGCCGGGAATCGAAGCCAAGACCTTCCGATTACAAAAGGCTTATTAAAAGTTGTTTGACACTTTTATGACCAAAATTTTCTCTCATATACCCTTTCGGGTTTTTACGATTTGTTCCCTTCCCACCCCCCAACCCCCAACCCCCTGTACCTCATTCGCCGAAGGACAAGGGAAAACCTCATTTGAGGAAAAAACCTGCCCAGTTACAGACGTCTCGTGCGAAACTCCCGCTTGACAAATGAGAGAGAGAGAGCGAGATTTAGAGTGTCACAAATTTTGGCCCCACCAGCCACACTGATAGAATGATTCATTTATTCCAAACAAGATTCGTTAACTATTAACGAATGGTGAAGTTGAATATGACCAAATAAATATTCGTTAATAGTCAACGAATAGTTCACTTGAAAGGTGAAAGTCGAGTCAAACAAGACTTCTCGAATATGCCTTCGTTAACTCTTAACGAATGAACATTTGGTGAGACCAAATAGACCCTAGCCTTCATCCAAATCCATTTGTTAATAATAACTAGTCCTGTCTATCAGTGCGGGAATCGAACCCGGGTCTCCCGCATGCCGATCCCACCTCTAATCCGAGACCGAACGCGCGCTACAGCGCACTGTAATAGTAACAATCATAATTGAAAATCTCAAAATGAATTTTTTTATAGATAAATTATGGATATTTCATGATTGATATGTCACTATTCGTATTTATATTGAATTGATAATACTATTATTAAATATTTAAATATTACGGCGTGAAGTATTAATGTCGAAATACCATGAAACTATTTAATATATGCTTGCATATGAGTATATCACGATTGATATCTCAGTATTAGTACATCCAGATGAAAATTCTGTCTGAAAATATTAATATTCCAACATAAAAAATTAATACCCATGTTGAGCACAAATATTGAAATGCCACAACTATATTCAAATATCAACGTGAAATTCTAAGAATATTGCAATATCAATAACGAATACCGTGAAATAGATATTTCGGATATTTACCCCAATTACGCTTACAAAAAAAGTCCCAACTGAGTGCGGGTAGCGAAATAAAGACTCGTAGCTTGTAGAAATAAAGTCAGCATGAGGCTTTAAATACCTTTTATTACAGAATATTCGGAAATTGTCCAGAAGGACAGTGAGGGACAATTATGGATTGACGTTTATCTCGAATGTGAACGATATAGAACATTCGAGCAGCGCTATGTGAATTTCGAAATAGCAATTCGTCGTGCGAAATAGTAATCCTAAAATCCAAGCTCTGTTATCACCCCCTTCGTCAATGAAAATTGCTTCCCCAGTGTCAATTTTCCCTGCAAAGAGGTGCGGTTCCCTCGCGCGTGTACATCCCAGCTCCCTGTGTCCAGAGACCACTTGTACTCGCTCCCCCTCCCGCCGCCCATCAGACCAACTGTACCCACACACTTACCCAAAATGATCCCTTATATTAGCTCTCGACGGTGTGGGAGGGCTCCACCAGGAGAAGGAAAATAGTGACGAGGGGGAGCAATGCGAGAGGGACAGTGAGGAGATACCCTCTATGCCCTGGCGATTGCCGCACCCTCACTCCCCATTCGCCTGACATGCGCCATGACTCTCCCCCTCTCCTCTTTCCATCACATTGTCTTTGTTACTACTGTTTTTCCCTGTATTACGTTTGCGTCATATTCCTGTAACGCACCACAAGGCGATTACCTCCCGGGTGAGGTATATTGCTGTACCCCGGGGGGTGGGTGGCTAGGTGGGA
>NW_021680890.1:168087-181907 GCF_001412515.2 Diachasma alloeum | reverse complement strand
GGGGGGAGGGGGGGGGGGGGGGGGGGTAGGACAAATGGAATAGAAGAATGAAAATGGGTTTTGTACCGGAGGACCTTTTTGTCCATTCCTCATTACTTTCTGTTTGTGGATTTCCGGTTATTCTTCTCCAGCCATTGGTTAATGGGATTTGCGATCCAGTGAGGATGGAGTTATGGAGGTTTTTTCGTAATTGGGTGATGGTATCGCGGAGTAATTGAGATGGGGTGAAGTGATAAATTGGGAGAGATTGGGTGGGAGACGTTTGTTGTTGATTTTTTTGGGGCGATATATTGATGGTCTATCAGCGGTGATATGTTGATATTGTTGGACCAATGAATGTTGCACATGTTTTTTGACGTTGATATATTGATCTTGCAATATCGATATTGATATATTCATATGTTAATGTTACTACATCGCAATATTAATATGAATATATTAATATATCAATGTACTATGCCATAGATTTTTCAACATTGCTGTCGATCATATAATATTATATTATATTATATCAGTACTGATAATCGAATGATTGATATTGTAATACCAATAGAAATATTTGACTCCGAGTTTTTTTTTAATCTGGGAAGAGTAGGAGATTTTTTCTTTTTTTTTTAAGGGGAGGGATTGGGATGGATTTGGTAGTCAGTGGGCTATTCGCAATGGGGGAGAACGTGGTGATATGGAATTTGTGTACACCGGTATGATCCTTCAAAGGCATTGTGGACGATCAGTTGTGGAGCCAATGATTAGCCCTGATACTCACGACTGGATGCATAGATTTTCTTTATAACGAGATTCATCATTAGAGGAACTAAGCCCTTCTAGTATTCATGAAATTATATCAAAACTGAACTTATGGTGATGCACTATACAATATATTTATTGCTTAATATATCTTATTATAATATATTATAGCAGGATATATCAATATCTTTAAATTTAATAATCAATATATTTCGGAATATACCGACAGAAATATTCATAAAAGAAGAACAGATTTGTAAAAAATATTGGCAGTGTCTATTCACACGCTCCACGGTAACTTTGACCGTGGATATATGGGAGATCGTGGACCCTCAACTTGTACTTCTCAAATTATATCTAGACAATAAACTAGACACATCGAATCAATTGATAAATGATATGCAGATAGTTGACTAGTAAATAATTTTCTCAAAATATTAATTCGTCGATTACGAATATCAGTCTAGATTAACGAAAATAAAAAATGAAATAAATAGTTGACAAATAGTTCACTAAATGCAAATAAATGATGAAATAAATATTTTTTTACATTTTATGTGAACGTTTTCTCAACAATATTCATATTTGTCTAATGGGGTCCGAGTGCAGGAGTCGGTGCCAAAATATAGTGCAAATGATTTTAAGGATGATTTCCCAACCGGAGGAGACTCCTAGACCCCACTGGACAATGTTGTCACAACTCTGCTTTTCAACTCAATTGTCAGAGTTGGAAAGCAGAGTTCCTAGCAGAAATGTCAGACAAGATGGAAGTGAGAACCGTGAATCCACTGTAAAATTTACCGTGGAGCGGGCGAATAAACACTGCCAAAAATATTATGGGCAATTGACAGTTCATGTTTCACATGAACTCTTCGTACTAGAAAATAACTAAACCGACTCGTCTACATGAAAAGCATGTGTCAATAAATTCTGAATATCTCCAGAACTCTCCGATTTTCTTCTCACCGTTTTTTTCCCCCCAAAATCTCACCCATTCTTTCCTTCCTCGCGCCCCAACGCACCCTCACGTGTAACAAGTGGGCGAAAAGGCGATGGAAACTAATTTGCGGTCACGAAAAAAAAGGGAGTAGAGAAAAATTTCGTGAGGGTGATATCTCGAATAGAGGAGCGAAATTGCCTTCATAACTTCTCCCTTTTCCTTTTAATTTCCTCTTTTATTTTCTTAGCGCATTTTTTTTTCTCTCAGGGTCTTTCAGGAGAGGTTGTAACCCCCAGCTTAATGAAAATTCAAAGAAAATTCCAGGTTGAAATAATTCTCCGGGGAGTTGTATGCACTCGAGTGGGAAATTCAGTCTTCCTTTTGTGTGTTTGAGGGACATCTGGGATGTTTTGTTCCTTCCGTTGAAAAGATCTTGAGTATTAATTTTCAAATGTTGGATATATTGGCATATTTCAATTGATATATCATGAATATACATATCATCATATATTAATGTGTGGATACTGATATATTAGAATATTACATTGGAATGTAGAAAATATATTAATATTGAAGTATCAGAAAATATCGGATATGTCGATACCATTAAATAGTAATATATCAATTTTATACCGATATAGTATATTGTCGATATATCACTGCTTCATCAATATATCATGATATATTGATTTTTGTATACTGATATATTGGTATGATAAAATTATTTTGAATATATTAAGGTTGAAGTGTTGATATTAATACATCGATATATCGTATATTAATATTTTTTGGTATTAGAATACTCAGTAATTATAAAAATAATCCTTAAACTCTTTCATCCGAAATAACGGAACCCCCCTATTTCTATACAACCCTGTCAATTCCATCAAGCAACTCGACCCGTCCTAACTATCTCACCCAGTCGAAAATAACTCGGTCCTATCCTCCTAACCTTCAATATCATCAACATTTCACCCTCTCAAATCCCGAGATATCAACAAGAATAATCCCAGCAAACTTCAGCCATCAACTCCACCAGATATTTCAAGGCATTCCGGTTCGGGGGAGTGGATAAATGATAGAAGACAAGTGAAAAGTTGAACAGTTAACAGATAAAAAGGGAATGCAGTGACACGAAAGTGGAGGGAGGCTTCTTCTATTTTTCCCTTCCAGAAAGAAGAACGACACAGCAAGGGATCGATAAGAGCATCACATCTCTCAAGTTTCAACGTTTCAGTCGGGGATATTAATTGTAAAAATTGAAAGTACTTTTTCTTCCATCTCTATTGTTTCAGACAATGACGAAGGGTCAAATTTTCTTGCGGGTCTAATGGGTGAGACGGGTGAAGTGAACAGTTCGCTGACCGTGTCCGTTTAACCCTCTTGACCCCTCCGTCTGTCTCTCCCATTTAACCCTTAATACTGTTTGACCCACAATCATCGAAATTCACTACCGCTCTATTTTGTCCCAGTCACTCTTGCGTTTCTCAACTGAATAATGATTGAAGAAAAGACTAGTCAACAGATGAAAAGTCAGTGAAGTGAATGAGGACTTTATATCTTTTCCCTCCGAACAAAAGAAAAACACAACATTGGATCGATAGGGGCTCCTCTTCTAGACTCGTTGTCCCTCTTCCACCTTGTTTGCTTGCTTACAACTCTCTCAATCTTTCTCCACCCCTTGTCCGCCCAACTTTAATACCTGGCAGACGAGCCAAAGTGTACAGCCCTCTCTTCCTGTGTTTATGTACTATATCCCAGGTCTCCATTTCTCCACCAGCTGGATTCCAGGAGTGATCAGGCCTGGAGGTCCAACCCCCTGTTTCACTCGAGGGTAATCAATTCCGTCCCTGATTTATGAGGTTAATTCGGAGAAGGTCCCCGGGGTTTGGGTACTGAATGATTTTATTTATCTTCTTAGGTGCATTTTGATTGTTTAGGGATTGGGTGGAATAATTTGTCGATGTTTTAATATTAATATGAGGGCGCTTGGGAAAAGTGGAACGATAGAGAATTTCGTTGTTCAAAAGTCAAACGGGAGAGACAAACGGAGTGATCAGAAGAATCAAACTTTCTCAAGAGTTCAATGGGAGAGACAGGTGAAGGAGTCAAGAGGGTCAAACGGGGGAGGCGAGCGAAGTGATTACTCCATTCGTCCCTCCCATTAGAGCCTTAAAATCCTTTAACCCTTCTAATTACTCTCCTCGTCTCTCCCGTTTGACCCAAAACCATATTTCTCGCTCTCCCATCTCCCCCCTATATAATATTTCAATACATCCTACATTGATTTCAACTCATAATAAAACCCCTTCAAATACTAAAAAAATATTGAATCCACCAAAGTTTTCGTAATTGCGAAATGTTCCATCATCCTCACCGGAAAACTCTCTCACCACCTAATTAACTCAGTTGGCTTCATTACGAGAGCCCTCGACGTCACCAGAAATTTTACACATCGAACTGATTCATCAAATCGCCAACACCACAACCAACAAACTCACCTCAACCCTACGTTCACATTCAAACACAAAGTTTTGCAATTAGAGTCCAAGTTGTTCATCCATCCCTCGATATTTCATTTCATCCGATCTAATTTTTACTTTCCCATTTCTGCATTGCCATCACTCAACATTTTTTGTTTCATATAAAAAATTATTGACGTGAAATTTTCTTTGACCAACATTTCATTAATTTCAACTTGGCATTTCATTCGATTGCTCCCGGCTGAAATAAAAACGTTTTTTTTTTAAATTTTTCTTTTTATATATTTTCTATTTACGAAGCAGTTCGATATCCCACTTTTCTGATAACATTCCACCAACCAAAGAAGCTATCTCTTCAACTTTCATGGCAAATCTATATTGCTTCTCAGTAACATCCCAGGTGGTATGAAATTTCACGTTTGAAATTACAAACTTTCACTGTAATCTTCCACTTTCCTTGGGGATTTATACGAAATATTTCTCTCTTTCAATTGGATTATCGGTGATTGGATGAGCAGGTGGGGGAGGGAGGGGGGAGGGGCAGGGGAGTGACATTGGATTACGAAAGAATAAGATTTTCCATGGAGATAAAGGGATTTGAGTGATGAAATTAGAGAGATAGGGAAATTTCAAGTAAAATTGAAAAAGTTTGATTTGTCCCAGTTGAAATACAATTGGAGATCTTTTTAATTAATAATATTTAATTGTTAAAGAATGACTACAATTCATGATTTAACATTTATGTTTGTGTATCAATTTTTTTTCATTTTTTATTTTTTTGCATTTTTCAAATTTTTATTTACTTGTGTAGAAAAATTTAATTAAAATGAAATTTAATTTAATTTAATTTGAATTTTTTTCAAGGAAAAAAAATGATGAATTTTTTTTTTACGAGAATTGTATAGATTTTTGAAAAATGTCTGACGGTGATGAAGTAGAAAATGAATAAATGAACGATTCATTCGTGTTTCATACCGAAGGGATTCTCGGGTCGACCCACGTTTGCGCCAGCTGTCTAGCCCTCGTCCACCTTTTTTTTCTTTCCTCCGGAATGAGTCGTGTCAACAATTTAATACTTGATGGATCAATCGTTTTTCCATTGGAGATGGAATTTATTTTCTTCTCGCTTCGTTAAACTGACGGCTAATGCCGAGGTTTTTATTGTTTCAGACGAAATTGCAGTTGAATGTGACATTTGACGATAATTTTTGGGATTCGAAGGTATATTGAATAGCAAAAAAGAATGTAGAGCAAAATTTAGGTAACTTTTTTCCATCTCTGTTAGTCAGAAAAATGATAAAAGATCAAATGTTATTCAAGGTCAAGCGGGAGAGAGAGGGTCAAATTTTTTTGAGGGTTAAACGGGAGAGACGAGTGGAGTGAACACTTGGCCTGTCTCGCCCATTTAACCTTCGAGAACGTTTGATTCTTTTGATCACTTCCTTCGTCTCTTCCTTTTGATCCTCCAACAACGAAATTCCTCAAGGATCAAATGAGAGGGACAAAAAGGGTCGAGAGGGTCAAAGGGTGATCGCGATCGAGTGATCATTTCACTCGTCTCTCCCATATGACTGATTAATGGAGGTTTAATCTTCTTTAGAGTCGAACAGTCTTAAGGGTCAAATGAGAGAGATAGATGGATTGTCAAATTTTTTTTAGGGTCTAATGGGAGAGACGGGCGGAGTGAACACTTGGCCTGCCTCTCCCGTTTGACCCTTTTAACCCCTTCGCCTGTCTCCCATCTGACCTTTAAGAAAGTTTGATTCTTCTGATCCCTTCGTTTGTCCCTCCCACTTGACCCTCAACACTGTTTCACCCTTAAGCACCGAAATGTGCTACCGTTACACTTTGCTCCGCCCTCATTAAATTAATTACGACTCATAAAATCCCCCAATCAAAAGCGACTAAAAACATTTCAATCGCAAAGCCCTGATAACCGTTACATTCTCTCCACTCTCAAATATTCATTCTCATTTAATTGTAACACGTTCAGCTCCTCTAATTATAATTTGCACTTCTCATTAGTCCGTCGGGGGAAGAGAGAGGGGAGTTTTTAATGCCCCTAAACGAGGCGAACGGCATTTCACGAAGGTTACATGTTACCAGGAGAAAGTGGTTTTTGTAAGATAGGAGGAATAAAATCGTAATAAAAAAATTATGGGAGGGAGGCGGAGGACAATGTGTAATACCAAGTGAGGGACGTACGGGGGTGGACAGCCTCCGAGTATCCGTCGGAAATTGAAGCTCTACGGTCTTAATTTCCTGTTCCATAAAAATTTTAATTGCCATGGGATGGAACAATTTTTCGCGATAACGATATGTCGGAGCCTCCCCTCTCCTCCCCGGTGAAAAAAAAATAGTGAGAATATTTTAGAAAATACGAATCATAGAGGAGACTGATGCAAAGTGGGATGATTGCGAGTTTTGTTATTTAAGGGTCGAAAAGTCGAAAGTGAGGGTCAAATGGGAGGGACAGGCGGAAGGGTCAAGAGAGTCAAACGGAAGGGGAGTCTTATTGTTCTGGAGCCCTGATTCAATCACTGAGCGCGAAATTTTCCAATTTTCAAGTAACTATTTAAGTGTGCATTTCAACACTTTTTGAATATTAATTTAATTTATCGGATTGATTGATTTTTTTCTCATCACCTACGGGTGTGAAATAATTTTAATTGGATGTTATTCTAATTATTGAAATAATATTAAAATGCGTCTCGAGTTGGTAAACTTGTCGAGTGTTTTCAGTTCCATGGTCCAACCCATACCTTTCCCATGGTGAGGGCGTAGTTGCCCCGAAACTCATAATTTTCCGAATCATTTGTTCAAATAACTTTCTTGATATCTGAAAAAAATCTGAAACTTATACGTGTTCTCAAGACAGATTTGATTTATCACCCACTAGTTTTTCTTGAATAGTTCATTATTTTTTTGGGTGCCATGGAAATTTCCCTAATTGAGAGTGGGGTAACCTCGGAGGTTGTGGCTCGAGAGGTTACAAAAAACTGAGAAATTTGAAGAAAATGTGCAAGAATTCTCAATGATGCAACATACTTAGAAATTTTTCCCATAAACTTTCCAGTTTTTTTTCATTATTTTGACTTTTCAACCGAAAAACCTTAAGAACGTTTGACTCTTTATCAAAAGTTTTATTTATGTTCGAGGAATAGAAATAGAAAAAAATGACCAATATAAAATTTACAAAATCCGATTTTAAAAAACAAATAAATATTTTTCAATATTCGCGCATCAGACACCACTATATTTATGAAGATAATTCAATTTTCCTGTTACTGCCCGTTTTAGTATCCATAAATCCAAAGATTTATTTTCATAAATCAGGCACACACTTTACGAGCATTTTTTTTTCTTCTCTTTACATGCAAACCTTTCTGAGATGTTGTACGTTCTCTATCTGTATCCACACACGCCATCGAATTTCGCCAGACTCTCGTTACTCCTCGGGGCTGTTCTATCGTCGGCTATCTCACGCCGTTCCTCCACCCTTCGTTTATTTCTAGGGGTTTTTATTCCCCTCTGAATTCTTCGTTCCCATTTTTTTACAGGGCGAATTCTACACGCGTAGAACAACCTTGGGCAGACCACCGGCGAACAATAGCCCTCGTTTCCACCTTCTGGTTGTTATGGCGCCTTTTCATTCATTTTTCCATATGCTATTGACCATTTTCAATTCTATTCTTGATTTTTTTGTTTTTTTGATCGGGTGAATTTCTACCTTTGACATGTGGAACGAATGATGAAGAATTTTTTAGTGGAAATTCGTGAGATATTTTATTTTTTGTTTTTAAATATCACTATAGCTTTGATGTGGAAATATTTGCCGGAGCGGGTGAAGCAAAGTGGAATGGTAGCGAGAAAACAATGTAGAGCAAAATTCAGATTTTTTTTTTCAATTTTTATTACTCAAAAAAGTTTTGAACGGGAGATACATGGAGAGTAATCACAAGGGTCAAAATTTCTCAAGGATCTAATGAGAGACACATGTGGAGGGTCAAATGTTCATGAGGGTTAAACGGGAGAGACGACATCGGCTCGTTTCTCCCCTTTGACCCATTTGAACTCTCCTGTCTCTCCCATTTGACCCTCAAGAAAATTGATTCTTCTGATCACTTGGTTCGTCTCTCCCGTTTGACCCTCAACACTCTTTGACCCTTAAACAACGAAATTTACTACCGTTCCACTTCCCCCCACCATCTCCGAAAATATATTTCAATATTGAGAATGCTCAAACGTATGTTTTCAACATTATTACAATGAAAGTCGGAAAGTCATTTCCGTATGAAATTCCCTCCATTCTGTATGCCAGCATACTCATCCAGTGATTGAACATGAATTTCCAGCAAAATCCCACTCCCCCCCCCCCCCCATATACCCATTCCCGCCGTGATTGCCACAGCTCAAGTTTCCGAGAAAACGAAGGATACCCTTCCCTCCATAAAAACCCACAAATTCACGTAACTCAAGACCAGCCGGGGTAAAAGGGGCTACCACCTAATGCTTCCATCCCCAAGTTTCTCATTTTCCCACTGAATCCTTCCCCATTTTCCGCTCTTTAAAGCACCACAAGAACATGATAAATGTGAGAATCTGTTGAGATTCATTTAGCACTTGGTTTTTGTTGGTGAAACTAACAAATCACATTTCTCAGGAGGACATCTTCAGGGAGTTTTCCGTCTGGTTTTCTCCGGGCACCGCATTTGGAGTGAATTTTTAGCGCCTTTGATATTTTTCGATTTATCCGTGTTCAAGTTATCGGTTGTCCCTCGTGTCTTTCAATGGAAGACTGAACAATTTTCAATGCAGACTTCTTTCACCTTTTCGGTGAAAGGGATTGGAAATTCGGGTGGAGTGGAAGAGTAGGATAGACAAGTGTGATTTTGCAGAAATGGTTTTCTGATTGAAGACAAGAGCCTTATGCATGCATTTTGGTTTTAAAGAAACGCGGCACTCTCGCTCGAAATTTTTCGACAAATAGTGATAAGTCATCTGGACACACCACGTGGAAAATAAAATTTCATAATTGACCAGCGAAAATAGTCGTCTCTCCAAAAGATCCAATCCCTTTTTCTCCCATAGTTTTCGAGTGGTTGGGCAATGAAAATCCTATACCGAAACTAAGTATTGACATTTGAAAAAACTCGGCGCGCTGGACGGATTGTCCGTGATTTTCCACGCGAACATTCCTCCTTGACCTTCTCTTCATATCCAATCAATACAACAGAGAACATCCTCATGAAGATGATTTCCGATACAATTCACCCGATTTATTTTTCGCGTACCTCTATCGGAAAAAGAAAAATACATTCGTTCTGTACGTGGCGTCCTTCGGGCGAGAGTTTCCGGTTCGTTAAGTTACCACTCTGGAACCCGTAATCGGGAGGACCCTCTTGAGATGGAATATCTCTTGCCAATGGGAATCCGAGTGATTTCTTCCCTGATTTTATGGAGAGCGGAACGAAATGAATCTCGTTGAATATTGAATGTCTGGAGGTGGATTGGCGGGACTTCAATTTCATTCTGAAGAGTCAAAAAAAATTTTTTTTTCGATAGATTTGGAGATTCCCAATCGTGAGAATCGTGGAATTGGATTTTTCTTTCAGAAGTTTAATTACAAAATAACTTGGATATTCTTGATATGAGGGGATTCCCTCGGCGAATGACCGGCAATCATCGTGTTTCATTACTTTAGATTATCTCCAATCGAGTGAAAATAGGGAAGAACCGGATATGATGTAACGTCGAATGTGACTTGGGGGATCGATCCCCTGGGAGGCTGAAACTCTTGCTTGAGGTTGAAAGAGTTCTGCTAGGAGCGATTCATCCTTGTCTCTCTTATTGCGATCTATCGGGACTACAAATGATGATTCTATGATGAAGCAATATTGTTCATTTAGGGGAGGGTGGGACCGAGTGGAACGGTAGGGAAAACGAATGAAGAGAAGAATTCAGATCATTTTCTTCTCCATCTTTATTACTGAAAAAAAAAATTGATGTTCTTGTGGGTTAAGCGGGAGAGGCAAGTGGAGTGATCATGAGCCCTCCGCCTGTCTCTCCCGTTTGACCCTCAAACAACAAAATACATTACCACTTTCCAAGGGTCACATGGAAGAGACAAAAAGGTCAAGAGGGTTAAACGAATGATCACTCTAACAGTCTCGTGTCAAACATTCTTGTTGGTCAAACGGGAGAGCCAGATCGAGGGTCGAAATTTCTTGAGGGTAAAATGAGAGAGACGAGAAGAGCAGTCAAAAGTGTCATAAGGTCACAAGGAGTGATGACTTCTCTCATTAAACTGGTGATCACGATAGAATAATCGTGATCACTCACTCGTCACTCTGTGAATGAATGATGAAGGGTCAAATGTTGTTTCGGGTCAAACAGTCTTGTGGGTCAACCGGGAGAGACAGGTAGAGGGGCAAATTTTTTTTAGGGTTAAACGGGAGAGACGAGTGGAGTGATCACTTCCCCCATCGCTCCCGTTTGACCCTCTTGACCCCACCGCCGGTCTCTTCCATTTGACCCTCAATACTGTTCGACTATTAAACAACGAAATTTACTACCGCTTCACTCTACTCCATCCTTCACTCTGTAATCCTCAACTAAAAAAATTCTCGAAGACTCTCCCGAGAAAAGCTCATTATTTCCCATTAAACTAGAACTCTGAAAACTTCACCTTATCTCGCGTATTTCCATTCATTTTATTCTGCATATTCATAACACTCATTTAACGTCGCTTGACTTCTCTCACTCGGAACTAAGCCTCAGAAACTTTTCCGACTCTTTCTCCGAGATTTGATTTCATGTGAGCAGAGGGCAAAGAGGGGCATTTGCGAAGAACCGGAAAGCAGAAAACGAGAATAAAAAGTCATCGGGGGGCTCACGTCAAATGCAGAAATCACGAAAGCTCACTGTACTTGACATCGATATTCCTGAAAATCTGGGGGGAGGGGCGAAGGGGGGGAGGAGGAGGAGGTATTTTCAGCGGAATAGGATTGCCTTTTGCATTGAAATTCGGAACAGAGGGGAGACCGAAGCGGAAAGCAAATCTCGGGGTATATTCAGGTACAAGAAAAAAAGTTGAATGCTTTTACAAGAGCATATTCTTACGCCACATTTTCAACATATGCAAATCGGGGGAATGTTGAATTTCTCCCGGAGGAGGGGGGTGAGTAGAGTAAAGGGGAATTTGTGGGATTTAGATGAGGGGAATCTCAGTCTGGGATTTCATTATTCTGATTGATTTCTCTCACTTTATTTAATTGGATTGGGTATTCAATGGGGGAGAGATGAGGGTTCGCGAGAGGGTTTTTTTTTTCTTCATCTTAGCTCTCATTATCGAAATCTTGTGGTGGAGTAATCCCTGGAAAATCTCATGTATCGAAAAACCCAAAGGAAGTTGCGCAGTCGAGGACGGCGCATGGAGGGAATTCGATGCCATAATTCCAGAGCGAAATGTAGTTGTTGGAAATTTTACACAACTGTCACGGAATTTTTCCAGAGCGTTCCGTAATTTTCATCTGAATCTCCTGTGAAAAATGGCGATACCGTCACTCAAATTTTCTGAGTCGATTCCGTAATCGGTGAGCGAATTGTGAGTTCCGTAACTTTTACTGAACATTTCTCTCCGTGTCGAGAACTGTGAGCCGCAGAGACACGAGTAAAAAACCATTTTATTCGTCATAAAAATCGCTTGATTTTTCTCGCGGCGTGTCTCGATGCCTTCTCAACGGTTATCGAGACATATCGAGTAAGACCATCGCATCTCTTCGCCAACAAAATGCACCGCAACTACATTATCCTTTTATTCGCAGAAAAAAATTACGAATAAAAAAAAGTGGATAATGTTTTTCTGATGAAAGCATGTCATCCACGAGCGGAAAATCTCGTTAGAATCGACAAGTCGGGATTATCTTCAGATTTTTCCTGACAGAAACCTTGTGAACAACTCCTCGGCTCTCTATTGTGTTTGCCTGGCTGATGTTCCGAGGGCTCTTATCATGGGAATGCCTGATTCCTCTGTGGCAAGAGGTGAGACTTCCTCGGAATTTTATTTTGCATCTAAAGTCCATAAATAATGGTTAAGTAACATTCCCTGCCTTCTCTCGAGGCGAGAAAAACAGGGAAAACTTAGTGGAGGGGAAGCATTGATTTTTTTTAAACCTCAAAATTGCTTCGGAGGTGAAAACTCTGGGGATTCCGAATTAAAAATGATGAAAGCAGAACGACAAAAAATATCTATCCCCAACATATTTCCTGCAGCGGAAAATAAATTGGTTCAGATTTTTTCCGTTTTTTTAGAATTTTCTTTGTCGCCCCAATTTTCGAATAAAAATAAAAGCGATGAGTTGACTCTTTGCAGGTACCCTCTCTAGCCAGTAATTTCGGTTCGTTATGCCATCTCCAGTATTCCGATCACTCTCATGTAATCCAAATCTCCCTTCGGAAAATTAAACAATCTCCATTCGCTTGACGAGTGGAGATTACATTTGATTCTGATTACAGCTGCAGCGGTAAATTTTGCATTAAATATTATTCATTTGAGCTGGAAACATCCCAAATCCTCGTTGCATGGTGGTTGTCATCAAATCCAGTCGTTCGTAAAATTGGAAGTGCGGGTATAACCATCAGCATTGAGTGATGCATGCGTGAAACGTTAACGAGAGAAATGAGTTGAATAAACATGGAGAGTTCAATAATGGGATGGAGCAACTCTCGTCGGGGGTAGAGTTTCTACATCTCGTAATTGTTGAGTTATCGCGATAATGAGAGGTTCTACGAGAAAATGTGATAAAACATTTTTTGTAGAGAATGTCGTAAGCTATGAAAAAGGTTATATAGATTTTTCTTCCAGAATCAATCGTTTCTGGGATAAATGCAGGATTAGGCAGTTAAAATTGAACGAGTCGATTTTTCACATTTTGCCTGATGGTATCATCTAAAGAATAAGGGGTTTTAGTAAAAAATAATTGATAAATTATTACTTAAGGGTTTAGTGGGAGGGCCTTCCTGACCCTTCCACTTGTCTCACTCATTTGACCCCTAAGAAAGTTTGATCATTCTGATTACTCGTTCGTCTCTCTCATTGGACCCTCAACAAAATTTGACCCTCCACCTGTCTCTCCTGTTTGACCTTCAAACTCGTTTGACCGTTCATCATTTTTCCAAATAACAAAGAAAATGCAAAAAGTTATCTGCACTTCACTTCTCCGATATTCCACCTGAACGTCGACTCTTATTAAATCACTTCCATCCAACAAGACCAACACACCGTATGTTGATGTTTCATCGCAGCGCAACCGCCAGCGATCCCCATCATCCCCGCATCACCACCCGAACCCCCTAACTTTAATCACTTGAAATGCATTCGCATTCAGCAAGCTCATTAAAGTCCAGCAGCACTCGATCTGCGAGTTACACTCCCCCTGAAACTGACGCTACACACACACACACACACACACACACACACACACACACCCTCTTCCCATATCAACTTCATTTTCACCTCATTCCGGAGAATTTCCCGCTGAGGGGCTCTGGTGTCTCTCGTATATCCGCACCACCGACGCAAATAGGATTCCACCGGGACGCCACAGCCCTCCCTCTGTACACCCCCCCCCCCCCCCCCCCCCCTTTTT
>NW_021680890.1:157292-167935 GCF_001412515.2 Diachasma alloeum | reverse complement strand
ACACACACACACACACACACACACACACACCCTCTTCCCATATCAACTTCATTTTCACCTCATTCCGGAGAATTTCCCGCTGAGGGGCTCTGGTGTCTCTCGTATATCCGCACCACCGACGCAAATAGGATTCCACCGGGACGCCACAGCCCTCCCTCTGTACACCCCCCCCTCCCCCTGCCCTTTTTCCTCTTTGCGTGCACACGTGTTCATCCCCATGAGAAGGACCCTCGCGCATCCTGTGGACAGGGTATCAACATGGTAATATAGAGCAGCAGCTCAAAATTCGCTTTCTTGATTTCGCTGATTGGGTTTCCGATTGAAATCGATTTTCCGAGGGTCCCTTGATGTATTTCAAATGAGTTTTTTTTTAGCGAAAAGGGAGTGTTTTGCATTTGATTATCGATGAAGGCTTCACGTGTGATCGGTAATGGCTTCGATTTGATGGGATATTGGGTAATAAGTTTTCTGAAGTTGTTTTGAAGAGATTTGGAGATGGAGTTGAAGTCAAAAATTATCAGTCAAGCTTCCTGAAAGATGTAAAAACAGCAACTCCAGGTGAACCCAGACCAAAATCTGCAATGGCATCTGGGCGACCAAGGAAAATCAGGAATTTATGAAGGTTGACCATTGACAATGCTTTTGGTCAATAGCAAGAACAAGAGAAGATCTCATACTCGATACCTTAACGATATTGCAGCCGTTCCAAATCTCAGCTCCCAGACGAGAATACTGACTATCCAACGGAATCATTTACCATCAGCCCTCCAATTTTTACTCCCTCCGGAGGTGTCAATACCCCCAAAATCCCCAACTTGGAATTCCTTTTCAGGTCAATGATGCTTTCTAATGGATTGTTCATGGTATCGACTCCCTCCAGCATGCTAAAGTCATTATCCAACGAAAACTCTGCACCAATCGGCAAAATCTCTCAGCTCTCCGAGCTGTGAATAATTTTGCATCTGACGGAATTCTTGACGAGCGCTCCGACGATAGGCAACCGAAGTGGTGGAAAATGATTTCGAATTAGACTAATTAGGCTCGCAGTCGTGCACTTGTAGTTTCCAATGATACAATTTGAGACAAGTAATTCTACTAGAGTGTACGGAAGAATCGAATTTACATGGCCTTTCATCCGCCATCTGCCTCAACTCAAATGAATTCGTTCCGAACGATTTTTCCCATTCTCTTGGTAAAAAAAAAAGTTTTGATAACACAATGTTCACCCTTTGTTCATTGTATCGTGTACGTCTCTGGGAAAAGGGAGTTGCGTTTAATGGGAGATACCACATCCTGGAAAAGTTGCAGAAAATTTGATCAAGGCATCTCTTGACTCTCTTCAGGTCGAAACTTCTGGCTCCTCTTGGGTTTAGTTCATGCGATTTTTGTTCTCGATGGGGAGAAAATGTTGAAGTTGCCTTCCATTAATAAGCAGCCTATCAGTGATGAAATTAGATTAATATCTCGTGGCTTCCGGAAAAGTGTTCGGGTGCTAGTCTGAAGTTTCCGGAAGCCTGTACCAAATTGATGAGAAATACGATGAAAAATTTGCACTCCGCAATTTTTCGAGGGTATGTGCTGTTACATATTGGGGGTCAGGTTTCCCATATGTGAAATAATTTGATAGAATTTTTAAAAGTGTAGTATGAAATCGTGAGAGCTTTCCTGGGATGGGAAACATACTGCTCTTGATGATTTCAACATTTTTCTAGCTATTTTTTCTAGCTTCTGGCTAAAGGGATTTTTTAAATGAAACTTGGGGCGCGCTATGTTGTACCTGTTTGAGCTGTAGAGGGATTTTTTCAATTAAAAATACTGACAGGATATTCCCATGAAAATCCTTCCCCGAGGAGAGGATTTATTCGGTTGCCTCTGTGCTATTTTTGCCATATACAGACGAGACGCTGTGAAAACGAAAAATGAAAAGAGGATATGTTATGTTATTGTTATGTTATTCGCATTTTGTATTTATCGGATTGAGAGGAATGGAATGTGAGAGACAATAGGGCAAAGGGGAAGGATAAGAAAAATTAATGTAGAGAAAGATTCAGATAACTTTTTTCATTTTTATCATTCAAAAAATGATGGAGGTGAACAAACGTTGTGGGGATCAAACAGCCTTAAGAGTCAAACTGAAGAGACAGGTGGAAAGTCAAATTTTTTTTAAGACTCTAATGGGAGAGGCGAGCGAAATGATAACTCCTCTTGTCTCTCCTGTTGAACCCACTTGACCCTCAAGAAATGTTGATCCTCCTGATCACTTCGGTCGCCTCTCCCGTTTGACCCTCGACACTGTTCGGCCTCTAAACAACGAGATTCGCTACCGCTCCACTTTGTCCCATTTATGAAATGTTCATTAGGGTCAAACGGGAGACACAAGTGGAGGGTGAAATTTTCTTAAGGGCTAAATGGGAGAGACGGGTAATTACTTTGCTTGTCCCTCCCGTTTGACCTTCAACCCTCTTCGACTCATAAACAACGACGTGCACTACCGCTCCACTTTCCCCTATTTGTCAAATGTCCTTTCGGATTAAACACTCCTCAGGGCCAAACAGGAGATGCAAATGGAGGGTCAAATTTTCTTGAAAGTTAAACGGGAGATACAAGCGAAGTGACCCCTCCGCCCGTCTCTCCCATTTGATCACCCTCTCATTCTTCTAATGACTTCTGACGCTACTGTTCCACTTCGCCGCGATCTCCCCAATGCAATTTTTCCTTCAATTCTCTTGAAATAAGCTACGATTAAATAGACACGAAATGATAATCTATTATCTATACCTGAATAATTCATCCCCGACCCGATTATGACACCATCGAAGGTAGCTATGGATTGTTGTGGTGGCAGTATCCCGATAGGGATGATAATGATGACAGGGGTGTCGATCGACGGCTGGTACTGTCTCCATGTCCATTTAATGTCCATTGACACAGTCTAGTCTTATACCCACGAATCGATAGTAATACTTAACGGATCCCTGAGCAATCTAATCAACGATGGGTATAAATTGCACGTGATAATGGAGAGGCTGCAATGCAGCTGAATACTTGAGCCGGGGGGAGGCCGTCATTATCGTCTGCCACTGCTGATTATTTTTTTTAATTATAACCTAGAAGGAGTGAGGATGTTCTCAAGTCACTGGGAAATTGAGACCGAGTCTCAAAAAATTCTTGATTTGATTTCAAAAAATCAGATTGAATTTATGCGTGACGCGAAAACGTAACAATTGTTATTGAACCCATATCGTAAAAATGTTCGCGTGAATTAAAAACGTTACACGTGGGCTGAAAATATTTCGCGTGATGTGAAAACGTTACACGCAGACTAACAACATTTCGCGTAATGCGAAAAACGTTACACGCGGGCTAAAAACATTTCGCGTAACGTAAAAAATATTATATTTTCGAGGATCACGCGAAAACATTACGCGTTGTTAAACCGTGACGCGTGACGCAAAAGCGTTATATTTGTGGTGAGAACATTACGCGTAACGCAACTTTTTTTAATGCAACAAAATTATTTCAAAATCAGAGTTCAAATAATGTCAATTTCAATCTTGGTCTTTCTCTTTAATTTGAGAAATTTTAAATTCTCGATCAATATGGTAATAAAATTGAAACGATAAGAAACATACGTCTGAGAGAAACGGGAAAATCACTCAAAAAGCATAAACATACGAAATCATGGGCAGATGGATGAGATGAAGAAATACGAGGTAGCGAGTGACAAGTGCATAAAAACCGCGACGATTTATCGTGTTTTCTTTTCCCCGCATTCTATTCATACACCCTCTATGTTTGTTCATCCTCTTGGAGAAAAAGTAATAATTTTTTTTTTCATGAAATTGTGTAACTCGTTAGACGTATCTTGGAGAACAATGCTGATCTGAATATTATTGTATTGAGAAGACGATCCATATATTTTTTCCATTTTAATAGGGAAGAAAAACGTTGAAATTTTTCCCCAATTTTCTTTTTTTTTTCAAGTAATTGGAGAAGCTTTCAAATTCTATTCTTCAGGAAAAATCATTGTCAAGCATTTCAGATACTCCAGAAAATATAGTACAATGTATGAGGCCTTATTATTCAGAGTGAAGTACCCCTACGTTACCTCAAGCTTTCCATTTAAATTAAAAGAGCACTAATCAAACAGAACGACATCATCAATCTGAAAGCTGATTAAGACTCAGAACAACAGTGTTCCATCAAGTCTCTTATCCCTTGGGGGAGGGGGCATAATTAGGTACCCTCAATGTTGAAATAAACTCAACCGGCATTAATTAACCCCCGGGCACAGGCTGATTTGAATAATTTAAGGGGGTAAGAGTACTCAGCGCCCGATTGTGAATTAAAATTTCATTGGGAGCTCTAGACCGACTTCGTGGTCTCTTTAGTTAAAAATTGCGGGGCTCTCGTACTCGGTAACTGGGGGAGTTGAAATTTATGGGGGAAACGATTAGGAAAGTTTCGGGGTAAATCCTTGTCATCAATCATTGCGTTTTCGAATTCTTAGGGGTCGCGAAAAGTTGCATAATGGGGTTTCAATTAAAGGGTTGATTGTGAAGTTGGGGAAAGTTGAGGGGAATTGGACGCTTTTGATGGTAGGAGGGCTATGATAGAGATGAGTGTTATCAATGAGTTTAGCATTTTTTTTGACTTCTCGTCACAAAAATTTCTCTCCGTGAACTACAGTAATATTTACTCCATTTTTTACTTTCGTTTCGACGTTTTTCATAATTTTATTCAAATTTCCAAAAAAAAATCATGAAAAAAATGAAAACAAAAATGGCCGAGCATAAAAATGACAGTCAGATTACATCTAGATAGACGATTTTTCAGCATAAATGTCAACGAGAAAAAATTACTGACAATCGGGTAAGTTGATCGGTCAGTTTGTATCACGAGGTATTGGTCAAGTCAGAAATGCTCACAAAATGGTAAATTTATGGCTGACTTGACGCATGTCAAAAATTACCGTCATTTTGCATCCCTAGCTATCACATAATCACTGTTATTCTATTTAAAAATTCATTTCTTGTATTTGAGGGCTGAATAGCCGAAACGACAGGCAGATAAAAATCTGTTTGAATCATTTATAAAAATTTCCCGAATCAAGAATGGAGATATTCGGTGCAAATAACACTATAAAATGAAATTATCGACCAACCAATCTGTTTCATTTACCCATTCAACTTATTCCAACTCGATTCCCCCGGCCGAAAAATAATGTATCCCCCTCACAAATATCCCAACGTCAATAAAACCCCAACTAATAAATCCCGGCAACAGCGTACCCTGAAAATTCATCGAAATATCGGAAAAATAAATTGGCGAGTCTAGATGGAGTGGAAGGGATTATCCGAATATTACATATAACCCATTTTATTTTCCCAGTGCGTGTTGAAAACTGATGTGCACGTCAGAGAATCGACACGAGCGAATGAGTTTCATGGAGTGAATCAACGAAACGGATTAAACAGACGCATGGCAACATCCTGATAAATAATCTGGTAGCAATGTGTCACTCATTCGGGCGGTGGCATCGATGTCCGCTCAACAAATACTCGGGAGGGAAAAATCGGAACAGTTATATTTGCACGTACAGTTTATCAAATTGTTCCTGGAATCTGACACTCTATGACTGCTCTATTCTTGGTATTGGCAATATAGTCACGGCCGAGCAAACAGTATGCAATATGATGAGATGCGTGTTCAATATTCCTGATATCTAGTGTGAATCCGTCATGGTGAAGCATTATTGGAGAAATGTGATTTCTCGGAAGCATTTTTATCGTTCAGGGTGAAAAAACTAATTTATTTGCAAAACTATTTTTACCCTGATTTTTACTATATGAATGATTTTTTAAATCATTTATTGATAATTATTTTTAGCATTATTCTCATGAATATTTTATGAAATTTTGATGAAAACGAGTGTAGAGAAAAATTAAGATAACTTTTTTTCTGTCTCTATTACTTAAAAGAATGACGAAGAATCAAATGGTGTTTAGGGTCAAACAGTCTTGAGGGTCAAATGGAAGAGACGAATGGATCACTTCGTTCTTCGAAGTCTCTTCGATGACACTCTTAACTCCTGCGTCGATCTCTCCCTTTTGACCCTCAAGATAGTTTGATTCTTCTAATCACCCGCTTGTGTCTCCCGGAACTGTTTGACCCTTAAACTACGGAATTCGCAACTGTTCTTTGTCCCGGCGCTTTATTTTGTAGACAAAAAAATGAAGTCTAACATTCTTTAGGGTCAAGCGTGAGAGACAAGTGGAGGATCAAACCTTTCTTCAGGGTTAAACGGGAGAGATGATTGTATCAAAGTGAAGGGAATATCTTCATCTCTCAGTTTTAAAAAAATCAATTTTTTCAAGTACTTGCGATTTTGGATAAACATCTTTAAACTTTAATGGGAAAACCAAATGGAATGATCTCTTGACGTGTCTCTCCCATTTGACCCCCGCCAGTCTCTCCTATTTGACCCTCAAGAATATTTGACCCACTTGACCCCTCCGCTTGTCTCTCCCATTTGACCCTTGAAAAACGCAGTTCACTCCCATTGCACTTCGCCCCCCGCCCCCTCCAGCTATCGGAAATAGCAACGAATTCTTCTCATCTCCCCAAGCTTAGTCGGAATGTGACGCATACAGATGTCCCTCGGGATGGTAAATATCCTCGGAGTTTTCATCGGTCACGAGAGAGAGTGGATGCTAACGGCTGCGTATTTCACGGATGAAATACCTGGATGTACTGTAAATTTCTTTCGGGATGCGTAGAGACAGTAAGAAATGAGAGATGGGGGTAAAAAGGGGAAATAAATTTCCAGGTTTTTTTTTCTATTTCCACCGCTGGAATAACAAACAGGAGATGTAGCTCATTATTTTCCATGCCTCTCAGGAATTCCAATGACCACGTGGAAAGGGGAAAATAAAGGAGGTGAATATATTATTCGTGTACCTAGTTTTTGCGATTCATCGATTCGCAGTTATTTCCGCGGATAGAATTTAATGGTGAGGAGGGTGTGGTCTGGCTGCGATGAAATATATTCGGCTGTTGAAACTTGCAATTTCCCCTGGGAGAGAGGAGAGAAGTGTCGGAATTAATTCGCTGGGAGAAAATTCTGGATTGTTATGTGACTAATAGGAAAAATTCTGGATACGCATGGAGGATTTCGATATAGGAATTAGGGGTGGGTGGAGCAAAGTAGGACGGCAGCAAATTTTCTTGTTTAAGGGTCAAGCGGGAGGAACGAACATAGTCATTAAGAGTCACGCTTTCTTAAGGGTCAAATCGGAGGGATGGGCGGAAGGGTCAAGAGGGTCAAATGGGAGTGACGTGCGAAGTGATCACTCAACTCGTCTCTCTCATTAGACTCTTAAGGACGTTTGACCCTGCTGATTGCTCTGCTGGTCTCTCCCGCTTAATCCTTAAAAATGCTAGACCCACCACACGTCTCTTCCATTTGACCCTTAAAGTCGTTTGACCTGCCCCTTCCATTTAACCTTCAAGAATGTTTCATCCTTCACATGTCTCATCCATTTGACCCTTCACCTGTCTCTCTCATCTGATTCTTCACAATTTTTTCAAGCACTACAATTGAAAAAAGAATTAATTTCGCTCAGCAATCTTTCCAATTCTCCCCACTCTCCCCCAACATCTCATATTTTCAATAATTTCCAGTAGCCTCCAGCGGTTATCTTCGCAAATAATGAACATGACAATGTTCCCAGCGAAATTACACATTTCTTAAAGATGAAAATTCTTCCGTTCCGCTGAACGCCACCCTTCGCTTTCCATATTTCAATAGAAGCCACGAACAAAGGCGACAGGAGAACAACTTGGAAAATGGGAGACGCCTCTTCCAGGAAACATTTCCGTCCATCACCGTTATTATCCATGACAATTTCAACTAAATAGAGAAATTCCAATTCCATCGAATAATTTCGAATAATTCCCATCGTCCCCACAAAAGAACAAAAACAAGTATCTGCATAGAAGCTTCACGACCTTGGGCAAGTGGGCAGAAGCCCAGCGGACCACTTAATTTTATAAACATCGTCGATAGAACGCTGTCCAGACGATCTCTCACCCACACTAGTTGCCTCTGGGAGCATTTTCGTATTTTTTTATAGTTCAAGCAATTTCAGAAATGTTTTTCAAATACACCATGAGTTTACAAGAGGGATTATAGCTCACCCCTTTCTCCTGGTCAGCTTAAATATAGCCAGAGTGACCAGCAACGAAAATGAAACATTTCTCGAAAGGTTAGTGACCTTGAATTATCCAGATGTTGAGGTGAATCAATCAACTAATGGGTTATAACCCCCTATTTTCAGTGATATCATTCTTTAGGACCATCGACTTTCAAATCATCCATTCTCCCCCTGAATTTTATCGCCAGTCATTTTTATACTTTTCGGTTTACAGCTTCGTTTCTTATCGCAAGAGTTCCATCCTTCGAACACTTAGCATTTTATGAATAGCGATAAAAATATTGCGAGTATGAAACTACAAAGTGGGTTACTAACCTCATATAATCGGAATTTGATGTTTAGAAAGGCTGTGGTGGCTTTGAATTCCGTAGAAACTACTGGAGTAAAATCAAATTGTTGATGTTCATTTGATCGTAAGCTTGATCATTTGTGAAGGGAATATCAGCGAGATACAGGATCTCAATATATAATTTGCGCTTGCCCCCACACCATGTGCTGACATGAACTTGTTGGATATGTTATGACAGTTCACATGTGCCTTACGACAATCTCCAAAATCCCTTGACCTTTCTTGGTAAGCATTGACATCATGAAGACAAACAGTTTCATTGATTGATGTCTTTTTGTTGCAGGTCACCACCGCCGAAAGGAATGCCTCACCTGTAACCATGAACTTCGACAATACGTCAACTTTCCTAGACCACCACAACATCACCAATGATACCTGCGGTGCAACAGTTCCAATCGTCGGAATCGTCAATCAAGTTCTCTATTCAATTGTCTGCATCGTTGGACTTCTTGGCAACACTCTGGTCATCTATGTTGTCCTTCGGTTCTCGAAAATGCAGACTGTCACGAATATGTACATAGTGAACCTGGCGATAGCAGATGAATGTTTCCTCATTGGAATACCGTTTCTGGTGACGACGATGAGCTTGGGATACTGGCCCTTCGGAAAGATCATGTGCAAGGCGTACATGACAACGACTTCGATAAACCAATTTACAAGCAGCATATTTTTGTTTATCATGTCAGCTGATCGTTACATAGCCGTTTGCCATCCCATATCATCGCCGAAGATGCGAACGCCGTTCATATCCAAGATAGTGTCGTTGAGTGCATGGGCAACATCAGCACTCTTCATGGTTCCGGTGTTTCTGTATGCAAATACAGGAGAGAGCCAGAATGGAATGAGTTGTAATATCTTTTGGCCGGATGATCATGGTGGTCAGACGACGTTTACTCTGTACTCATTCGTCCTGGGATTTGCGATACCCTTGACCCTGATACTGATCTTCTACTTCTTGGTCATCAGAAAACTGCAGACAGTCGGACCGAAGAACAAATCGAAGGAGAAGAAGCGATCGCATCGGAAGGTGACCAAGTTGGTGTTGACTGTCATCACGGTTTATGTTCTCTGTTGGCTGCCATACTGGATCACTCAGGTTGCGCTGATCTACACACCTCCCAAACAGTGTCAATCGCGGATTGGGATCACAGCTTTCCTTCTTGCGGGGTTTTTAAGCTACTCTAACAGCGCAATGAATCCGATATTGTACGCTTTCCTCAGTGACAATTTCAAAAAGAGCTTTCTCAAGGCTTGCACCTGCGCGGCTGGCAAGGATGTCAATGCAACACTTCATATTGAGAACAGTGTTTTTCCAAAGAAGGGTAAAGCGAGCGCTGAGAGACTGCAGTCCAATAAAATGGTTACCTCGGGAACATCCAGAGGTGAAATCGAGGATGAGGAGGGAGAGAGGGGACTTCTGATCAGTAAAACATCTACCACTACCATCACCATGACATCTAGGTCAAATATTACGATTACGAGTGATAATAAGGAGAAGGAGAGTGCCAAGAATGGCAACCAGGGAACATTGTTGACGCAGGTCTAGGGCATATCAGGGAATCTACGTTTCGTCATTCTTTGAGGGATCATTGGAGATGAGAAAAACGTCAAAGTGTAAATATGAACAAGGAATCAGTTCGGCTCAGAAAAATCTACGTTTCATGCTGAACGGATTTCCTTATCTATCATCCCTAATGCGAATGTCTCGTGTTTCAGAAAATGTTCGCTTCGAAGCTCCGGGTGATCTTCATGAATAATGTATCAGATGCAATCAAATTTGAATAATGGGAAATAATCTCCATAGGCTATTCCAAGTAGTTCATTCAAGAGGACCAATCGTCTTCATCAGTGATCACTTTCACCGTCTCCAGTGCTCGCCTCAGAAAATTAATATAAGTATCAAATTGTGGAATTCTCTCCGATATTACTTCCACTGTTGATATGACATTCTGAATGACAAGTTGACAACGGTCCCCGTCAATTTAGCAATGTGCGGATGAACGAAGTATTCTATGGCATTTTCACACCCTGCGGGCATACGTCATCTCAATATCTACCCCAGGGGGGAGGGGGGGGGG
>NW_021680890.1:146523-156575 GCF_001412515.2 Diachasma alloeum | reverse complement strand
GGGGGGGGGGGGGGGGGGAGAACCCGAGGGAGCGTTTCAGAAAGGGAAGAACGATGGGGGAAAATATAACAGATGGGAACACTAGAAAGATGAATTAATGATAGAATAATTGTCACAAGGGGGTATCCATCATTCAGGAAATGTGGGGTATTTATTTTGTTTGCTCGAGTCTCGGCTTCCTGTCACATTCCCGGAGAATCTGCTAGCAATTTTGGGTATTTTTCATGTATTCGAAGGGGGAAAGGGACAGGTGTATTTTCCCGCAAGGGTTGGCCCCTATGTTTGTTCTAAGCAAGAATGGATGAGTTTCTATCGATCTGAACAGATAACAACCCCTCATATCTGTAATGATTGAATATTTCAATGATTAATGGACAAGAGTGTGCCACTGTCGGGGAGTGAAAGGGGCGTATCTGCAAAATCATAAGAAATTGCGCTCTTTTTTCTGCTTCAAAAAGTGAACATTTTTATATTTTTTAAGGATATCAGTAATTTGAAGGGAGTGTAACTACTGATCACGTAATTTCCACTTCAATCTGGCCATATTATGGAAATCCTCCACCCTCCTATAAAAATATACGTTCAGATTTCGTGATTCCAGTATATAGGCACATGCAACAGGTACGATTTCGTTGGGTTCATAAAATCTCGCGATATCCTCGAGCGAATTTAATTGAAATCCTTCATTGCTTGAGACCCAACCGCTTGTCAAGAGATACAAGACCTGAATGATTCACGGAAGCTCGCAATTTTCGTTTTCCCTACTTGAATCTCATCGATGAGTTTAGGCACAGAAAATTTTCTTCGAAATGAGATGTGACGATTTGCAGCTGAAAAAGTTGTCAATTGACTGATTAAAAAATTGACTGATTTTGAGAGACTGGAATCATTAATCATGAATGCGGCTTCGTAAAAACTTTGGCAAGTTCTTTTTATCCATGTTTAGCCCCAATATTCACATTTTCAAAAAAATTCAGTGCTACCAATCCACTTCAGTTTTTGATCGCTAGGGAATTTGGTCCTAATATTTTTACGTCGCAGATTCAAATTTTTTTATTGTAAGTTTTGAGAGACTGGAATCATTAATCATGAAACCGGCTTCGTAAAAACCTTCATAAGTTCTTTTTATTTATGTTTAGCCCAAATATTCACATTTTCAAGCCATTTTTGATTGAGTCATCTCCTTTCTAAGCGTCGGAAAATGAGGTTTTGCTTTCTTCAAAAGGATATACTCATCCGCTGGGCTGTTGTCGTGGGTAAAAAACCCTCGAGAATATAATCTCCTCAACTTCAGAAGACTTCATCCACCAAAAGACTCACAATTTCTCAATTCCATTAAACCAAATCGACCCAAAATAGCACTATTACGCAAACTGACGTTGAATCTTCACTCGGAATGCCAGTTACGTACAGCATTTGAGTGAATTTGCATTTAGTAGCCACTCCGAGATTGACTCAGTACATGCGAGACACGAAACACCAATAATTTGGCTTCTATTTAATTATGGAATTCCGCTTCAACAAGATTGGCATTCCGTCGTCGAGTGAGACTTGAGGATGCCCTGTGTATATGCATATCTAGATCCATTCCGAGAGGTTCTGGTAAAGAAAAAGAAGTTTCGGAAAGTTGAAGAAGAATTTCCTTCATTTAATCCTGACTTTTTTTTACAAAATCCAAAATTCTCAACGAAACCAATTGTATAAAAAGGACGTAAGTCCACATCAGAATGAAAAAGGGCGTAAAAGCGAAGATACGCCGTTTTGATAATGATTTCGTCGCCGTATAGCCAAAGGGGCGTATGTTGTTTTTAATCGTGAAATTGAATTTATCAACTTTTTCCAACCTTTTTCACCAGTTAATTTTTCTAATGACAAATGGACGTATCTCCAAATAATGAGAACAAAAGGGGCGTATCTCCAGGACATACGCCCCTTTACTTTCAATTTCTTATGAATTGTGAGTTTCGTAATTTTTACTGACGAGACCGAACGCATGCTACAGCTCGCTGTAATTGTAACAATCATCATTGAAAATCTCAAAATTAAATGAATCATGAATTAAATTTGCTGCCTCAGAGGACTGGAACCAATGAGGAATAAGTCGAAAAACCATTGACACGAGACGTATGCCCCTTTGACTACACGGCGACGATTTCACTTCATTAAAAAAATACTACTTACCAAATCATTATTAAAATTTCATCTTCATGTATATAGTTAAATTGATAAGAATTTTAGCTAGTTTATTTATGAAATATTACCAAAGATCTACTGTAATAAATTCAGCATTTGACATGTGGATGTTTAACTGATTAATAATTAAATTCATCTACAATTACTGAAGCCATGGATATAACCTTAATCGTCCTGTAACAAGTATTAATAAGCGTCGACCTAAGACAATGGGACTGTAACGAAATTTTAATTTTTTATGTATATTTGAGTGTTGAGTAAATCAAGATAAATTGAATAAATACATTGAATCATTGAACTGAAATAATTGAGATTGTAATGAATCTTAAATGTCAATAAACGAATGGAAAATACGAGATGTCGAATTTATTTTTATAAAATTCCTTTCAGCTCTGAACCGCCTGGGGGACGCATCGCAAACATTTATTTAACGTTTCCAGGTCATTTCCAGTCGTCAAGGTTTATTCTTGGAATCATAAGAACTCTAGTATCTCGGAAAATGGTGAGGGACGGATGAATCATATAATTTTATGTTTGATGTTTCTTGACGCCATTCTGACGCTGTTAATGATCGTTGATTCCGCTGTGTGGGGATCCAAGTGTCGCAGTGGATACAGAAGATGCTCGTAATTTAGAAGTTATTAAGAGAGAAGAGGAATGGGGGATTTGTTTTGCCATTAAGAGGAGAAATTCAACTAGTGAAGATTGCGAAACATCTGCATTCCACGGGTAATTTCCCATCCTCTGGTGATGATTGATTACCTGATCTACACGGAGAGAAAAATTCAATCAAAATTACCATTAAAAAAAACGCAAAAATTACGTTTCGAAACGTAACCGGCGAGCAAAGGAAAATTCAATAAAAAGTGCGATTTGGAACTGAAATTGTACGAATGGCCACGTAAATTCTACGATTTGTTTCGTAAAAATTGATCACCCGTCAATCCCATTGAATTGCTCTCCCGATTTCCGAGAAAATATCAATGTTTTGGGTGAACAAAATCACTATTTCCCACGTAAAGTTGTTGAATACCCTCAATCATGAAGTGAAATCAGCGATTAATCATCTGCATTCATGCATAAAACAAGCACCATATTGGTAACCCCCGGCCACTTGTCATCTTGTACAAGCATCCGGCCCGCCTTCTGCGCGAACTAACTTTCACCTGAGTATACACAAGCCCTCGCAACCCTTATACAAACGTTTGGCTGATATCCACGGGGGAATCAGAATTTTCCCCCCCTGAAACGCCAATCCAAAACCGAGGGAAATACATAACTCCTCGGCGTGGATGATCCCGATTACAACTTCAAGATTAGCGGGTGTTAGTTTCGTGAGCCGATGAAGTAGCTGTTGAAGTAGCGAATCCATAGCTTGATTTTACAACTCAAAGGGACGAGCAGTTAAGCTCCTCAAAGACACAAGATAAAGACATTTTATATTGGGATCATCTCGACAAACCGATGAGGATGAGGAAAAATATATAGCGAATGGGGGGTTTGTTTTGGGTAGATGAGCAACTTTGGCGCTGTGAGAACTTTTCCAGAATTCCGATTGTGAGGGAAAATAGTTGAATTTGTTCGACGGTGGAGATGCTGAGAGAGGGAGGATGAGGGGTTAGACTGCGAGGGAGTGGAAGAGGTGCGTCATAGCGCGGCCGGCGGACGGTGGCGAAGGTTGTTGGTTGAGGGTCAAACGGTAGAGCCAGACGGCGGGGTCAAACGGGAGAGACGAGCGGAGTGATGAGTTCACTCACGTCTCCCATAAGATCCTTAAGGACGTTTGATTCTGGTGGTGACGGCTCGTCTCTCCCGGTTAACCCTTAATAAAATTTCACCCTCCACCTGTCTCTCCCATTTGACCCATTAGCATTCAGTCAGGCGGGGGGGACGAGTGAAACGGTAGCGATTTTCCAAATGGGAGAGACAGGCATATGGATTAAGAAGGCCAAACGGGATCAGAAGGGTTAAACGTTAAAAATCTACCGGGAGGGACGGGTGGAATGATTACTTCGCTCGTCTCTCCCGTTTGACTCTCTCGATCCCCCCACCTGTCTCCCCCATTTAATCTTGAAGACTATACCTTTCATCATTCACACAGGAAGGACGAGTGACACGGTTACGAATTTTGTTGTTTGAGGGTCACATGGAAGAGACAGGTGGACGCATCGAGAAGGTCAAACGGGAGAGACGGGGGAGTGATTACTTCGGTCGTCTCTCCCGTTTAACCCTAACAAAAAAATTAACCTTCTACCTGCCTCTCCCGATTAATCCCAAAGGGCATTTCACCCTTCATCATTTTTTTGAATAACCGAGATAAAAAAAAATCTAAATTTTCCGCTACCTTGTTTTTTTTGCTACTATTCCATTTTGCTGCATTCTCTCCTGAATCTTCCAATCTCATCAGGTTTGAACGAAAAATTTTGGAAGAAAAATTGTTCCTGAACAAAAAAAATGAATACCCATTTTTTAAAATATTTTCCTTCTGAAAGAGGAAATGTTCTCCACGCCAATGGGCTTGCAAAGAAATTCTATGTTACATAATGTCCCTTGCATGTGACAGAACAGAAGTACAAAATAGCCCTTCCACTGCGATAGACCTACAGAGTTTAAAATATCCCATTCATATTGAGAATCGAGTGAGTTACATGAAAATGTCACGTCAGCCTGAAAAAAAACGGCCTCATTTCACACGTCTCCATGTCAGATATTTATGCAGATAATTAGTGGCACTCCCGAGTCGAGGATATGATTCTGATTGGACGTACACAGGTTTCTCAAGATCTCTCCAGACCTAGATTGACCTGGTAAGTCCTAATTAGTTCTGTGACGTTCTTTTCCAGAGACCTTTCGAATCCTCAGTTCTTTTCAGCCCTGAGAAGTCCTCTATACTCCCGAGACATCGGGATTTCACGAGGGGATGGAGGAGAAGGCATGTATGCGGAGGGTTGAAATTTACAGCCAACGAGGCGAGAGGGTTGCAGAATATATTTTAGCCACCCTCATTTCTCCGTTTGCCGGCGGTGTTTAAATAAAAAATAGTGAACGTTGACTCTGTATGTATTTGACTCCCCGATGCCAATGAAACCATCGGAGGTGATAGAAAAAAAGAAAAGAAAATTTTCATTTTCACGCGGGTCAAGGGTCAGGATGAAAGTCGCTTTTAGCCAAAATTGAATTTTTTCTCCAAGTGAAGGTTGATTCTGTATTTTCTAACGATTCTGATGCCAATGAAACCCCCTGAGGCGCGACAAATGTCGAAATAAGAAATTTTTTTTTCACCCGGAGCCAAAGGGTCAGATTTTTGGTTTTTCCAAGGGGAAAGACGACTTTCGCCAAAATCTAATTTTTTAGCCGGGTGAATGTTGATTCCAACTATTTAAGCGACGGGCTATTCAGAACTCTCAAAAGTATGTGGAAAAAGTGAAAACTGAGAAACCGTTATTTTTGGCCCCAGCCAAATGGTCAGATTTTTGGGTTTTCCGGGGCAAGTGGATTTTCGCCAAAATCGAATTTTTTAGCCGGGTGAACGTTGATTCCAACTATTTAAGCGCCGGGCTAGTCAGAACTGTCAAAAGTATGTGGAAAAAGTGAAAACTGAAAAAAAAAATTCTCACCGGGGGCCAAACTGTCAGATTTTGAATTTTTTCAGGGGGAAAGTCGGTCAAAGGGTCACAAGGGTGTCTAATGGGAGAGGTGGGTGAAGTGAATCCTTCGCTTTTCTCTCTGTTTGACCTGCAAACAATGAAAGTTACGGCCGCTCTCTAAGGGTCAAACGGGAGCGGCAAAAAAGATCGAAAGGGTCAACCGAGTGATCGCGATCGAGTGATCAGTCTCTCCGGTGACTGAACGATAGAGGGTTAATTTTTTTAGGTCCAAACAGTCCTGAGGGTCAAATGGGAGAGACGAGTGAAGTGATCAATTCGCTCGCGCGTTTGATCCTCTTGACCCCTCCGTCTATCGCTCCCATTTGACCCTTGAGAGAGTTTCATTATTCCAACTCATTCCGACTCATTATCTCGTAAAAATTAAAGAACTGCGATACAAACTCTGTGAGTCCTCCTTACCAACCAAAAATAGTCAGAATATGTCGCCCACCCCACAAAGTGGATCATCAGATAATGGAAAACTCGTAGAGAATAGAGACACAAAATTAGACGACATAAAGCCCCCGAGGTTTTTCCTCTCTCGCCCGGCCATTCCGCCCCTCTCGCGGACACTTCAAAGCGACCGTAAAGCGCAACTTCCATAGAATGGAAACTGTGGACAATGTGTTAGAAAATGAGGTAAATAAGTAGTATTATAAAACTATGATATTTCAGTTCTTACGTAAGCCAACCATTCCTGAGAACTTCATTTCCACCGTATAACGGGTAAAATTTTCATAACAAAAACAGTTCGCACGAGTTGCTTCATTCATTATTCCACAAATGGTAGGGCTGCCCACGAGACTAAACCGAGACCTCACGTTGGAGGGACCGTGTCGCTCAAAAAAAAAATGAAACTTTTTGGGACTGCCTTAGTCGCGAAAGGCATCGTATCATCTCTTGCAGTGATGACCACAAAAAAAAATTTCTCGTCACAATCTCCACTTTTTCTCATTCTTATTCGTTTGAGACTGAGACCGAGACTCCCAAACCGAGACTTTGAACCTAAAAAACCCGAAAAAGTGGAGACTGTGATGAGATAATTTTTTTTGTGGTCATCACTGGAGGAGGCGATACGATGCGTTTCGCGACTAAGACAGTCCCAAAAAGTTTCATGTTTTTTCAGAGCCAGACGGTCTCTCCAAAGTTTAGTCTCGGTTTAGTCTCGTGGGCAGCCCTAACAAATGGTGTGTTTCATGGGGTATGGGGTGGGTCGATAGGGGATGAATAATTAAAAAGAGGGGGAATATCGAACGAATGAGTTATTCAACATCATCAGGCGATCGTGGCAGGTGACAAAGCTACCAAGTGATAAGGAGCATCAAACTTTCTTAAGGGGTAAATGGGAGAGACAGATAAAGGGGTCAAGAAGGTCAAACGGGAGAGACGAGCGGAGGGATCACTCCACTGGTCTGTCCTATTACACGATTAAGAACGTTTGACGCTCCTGATCACTCTGCTGATCTCTCCCGTTTGATCCTTAAAAAAATTGCACTCTTCATTTGTCACTCCCATTTGACCCTAAACTAAACTAAGGGACCAAACGGAAGAGAAGAATGAAGGAATGACTCCACTCGTTTCTCCCATCAGATCCTTAATAACGTTTGAGCCTTCCTCGTTTTTTGGCCAATAGAGTTAGAAAAAATTATCTGAATTTTTTTACATTAATTTTTCCCTACCACTTCGCAATGCTGCACACTCCCCCCATCATCCATTCAAGATTACAAAATATTCCATAAATAATAACAAACAAACGAATGAATAATAACGAATGCAACGAATGAATACATAAACAAGCGAGAAGCTCTCACATAAAAACAAACATTTAAAAATGAGAGAAAAATAATTCCAACGAGCCTCAATTTTCCGCGACTGTTGCTCCTGCCACGTTGAATCATCTCCCCTCACTTCCCATCCTATTTACGCCCCATCGAGATTACGATCAACTGGATTACCCCGAATTCCCACGAGATTCAAAAAAAAAAATCCGATTGATCCGATTGAAACCGCCTCCGTCTCCTCTTATCCCCCCAGTATATCTGTTTCTCCTTTCCCGCGAGTTATTCCCGATTTATTTCTATTTTCGCGTATACTGAGACCTCATGACAATTCACCCGGGCTTTCTGCGATTTTTCACCTCACTGGCGCCATCTCGAGGTCCGGCGGGGCATCTTCGACTCCTGGGAATTCCCCCGACGGTGTCTTATCCATTGACAATCACCGTGAAAGGAAACGTGAAGAAAATTTTTTTTTCCTTTTTTTTCTTTTCATTTTTTCACTATAATTGGACGAAAAAATGAATGAAGAGAAACGATGGCCCAGACTCATTAGCAGTATTTTTGGCGGTAATTCAGTGATCGCGACGACGGTTCCGTGACATTCAGCGGTTGAAAACAACAGCAACAGGTGTTGAGTTGGCCGCTTAACCGACCAGTCGTGGGTGGAAAAGTATTTTTTTATTCAAAACGTTTGATAAAGAAGCGCGACTTCTTCATGAGATTAATTGAATTTCCACGGATTGCTGACATCAGGATTTTTAATTGAATTCGAAAACAATTCGTATTGATAACTCTGTTTATGGTGAAAGACTACTTACGGACAAATTCTTCATGCTTTTTCCAATATCATTGAGTGGAATTTTGACAATGAGAATTTTCTCTGCTTCAAATTTTGTAAAAATTTTGAAAAACGAGAAAACTCTTCTTGCACATTTTGGATTTATCTAAAAAGTTATCAGTTTTAAGTGAAAACATTAAATGACCGTTTTTACAGCTGAAGAAATTTCCCACAAAAAATGTCTTTTCATATTTTCCTCTAGAATCAGTCGTCATCAAGATAATTCTAACATCTAGCGAGATGTGAAAAATCGACTTGTGGTGCTTTCGCCTCTTGCTATTGAATTGATTTCCCACATTGACAGGACAAATTCTCCATTACGATTTCAAACACGTCGAAGCAAACAAGCAATAGTGAAAAGTGTCCTTTAGTCTAGTGGACCAATATAACCAAGCATCCAGCATAATTTACGGTAATTGGAAGATGTCAAAACCAAGCTCTCACGTTTCCGTTGTTACTCGCGGGTGTAGGTATGATAAAGGAATCCACTGCCACGAGTATTCATGGAGGGCTTTCATGCAACCGTACACCCAACAATTATCTGTTATTTCATACAATGCTGTGATTATTCTAGCGCCACATATACCGGGGAACAATTCCGCAACGGAGTACGGGTTAATTGATAGCATATATTATTGATTTGTTGATTTATCCATTACTTCGTGACACAATGAAAACGTGTCATAGCCGTGGGCTGAAAAAGGCGTAATTTGCGATGAACTTGGGGTTCAGAATGGAAGGGGTGTATGTCCACGATGGCTTGGATGATTCTCAAGAGTGATATTAAGCCGGAGGACATCGAGGAAAAATTTATTACGCAAAAAAAATGATGAAAAGTCGAACGTTCTTAAGGGTCTAATGGGAGAGACGAGTGGAGTGAACCCTCCACCTGTCTCCCATTTGATCCTCAAGACTATTTGATCGTTAAACTACAGAATTCGGAGCCGTTCTACTTTGCCCGGGCATTCCACTTTGCCTCAGAAGAAGATGAAGTCACTTTACTCAAAAAACGATGAAGTCAAATGTTCTTGAGGGTCAAATAGTGTTCTGAGGGTCACTATTGCAACCTATGGTCTGAGGGTCAAACGGGAGTGACAGGTGAAGAGTCAAATTTTGCCCTCTGCCTATTTCTTCCATTTGACCCTAAGAAAAAATTGATCCTCCTGATCACTTCGGTCTTCTCTCCCATTTGACCTTCAAGATTGTTTAACTCTTGAACATAAATGTCCTTTGCTATTATTCACAAAAACCCCTCATATTTGTGATAATTCCGTCAGCCAAAACGCGCAAAAACGAACCCGTTCAATTCAAAATTTCTGAAATTCTGCATCGAAAGGGCGTATGTGCTGCACTTGTGATATTAAACACGGTAATTGCGACCTTGTTCAAAAATTTGTGAGAGCAAAAATTACGGGGAAAGTCACGTCGCTTCACCGCCAATTATAATAGTAATATCGTTGAAGAATAAAAACATGAAAATAAGTCGGTGATTGTTACGACAAACGTATCGATAGGTTCTCGCTTTCTCGCAGGTGTGTATTCGCAATAGAGTGAAAGAGAGAGAGAGGGGGGGGGGGGGGGGGGGGGGAAATTGGG
>NW_021680890.1:111816-145908 GCF_001412515.2 Diachasma alloeum | reverse complement strand
GGGAGGAGGGGAACTTGAGCTTGGTTGATTCACCCGAGGCGAATCATTAATGGCGACTACGTGTTTCGGTTTTCAAAGCACTCAGTTTTTCTTGACTCAACAGTTGAGGAAGGGAGGGAGAGAGAAAGAGAGAGAGACATTCTTATTGGTTTCATTGACTTCTCTTGGGGTAACTGGATTGTTTGGGTTATCTTCCGGCGCGGGGATTGGGTAACTAGACAGTTATTTCAATTTGCAGTGAGAACGGAGGCGGAATAAGAGGGGCGACTGGGGAGGGGCGCAATTATAACGGATTTTATTCTTCGAGGGTTGAACAGTATTGAGGGTCAAATGGAAGGGACGGGCGGAGGTCAAGAAGGTCAAATGGGAGGGACGGGCGGATTTCAAGAAGGTCAAATGGGAGAGACGAACGAAGTGATCAGCAGAACTAAACTTTCTTGAGGATCAACTGAGAGAGACGGGCGGAGGGGTCAAGAGAGTCAAACGGGAGAGCAAGAGAAGTGATCAGGAGAATCAAACTTTCGTAAAGGCCAAACGGGAGGAATGAGGGTAGTGATTACTCCAGTCATCCCTCCCATCAGAACTTCAAGAACGTTTGACCCTTCTGATTACTCTTTTTATCTCTCCCATTTAACCCTCCAGAAATTTGAACCCTCTACCTGTCTCTCCCGTTTGACCGTCAAGACTGTTTAACCTTAAAGATCATTTGCCCCTTCATCATTTTTTTGACTAATAGACATGAAAAAAACAAAGATATTCGAGTCGAAATTGAAAAAGTCACGCCCACTGAAAAAAAAATCCCAAAAAACTTGACAATACCGCCTCCCATAAACACCACTATGCGCTCGCCCAAAACAATAGGAGTGCAAAGTAGGATTGAGAGCCGAAGACGTCTACCTCTGACAAAGGAAAACAGTCCAAAAAACGAAAAGTGCAAAAAACGCACGAGACGAATAAGAAAAGGAAAGATGAGGAAAAAAACCGGTGGGGGAGAATAGAAGAGTCTGTGGGCGGTCATGCGCCAACAGAGAGTAGGAAAATCCAAGGTACTCACCCGGGGGGGCCAGCGACATCAAAACTCCTCAATGAGAGCCGGTACTGGAAAGAGTAGTAGTCAGTCTGGCCGCGCGCGCCTTCGACTACTGTCCACTCCACTCCACTTATCCCCAAATATCAAGTCTAGTCACACGCGATTTTTTGTACCTTTTTCTTTCTTCACTTTTATCGAGAGATCGAGATACTTTTCGGGCGCAATGAGTCTCTAAAATTACGTAAACTATTTCAGGTAAGTGAAAAAAAAATTATTTAAAAATTAGTGAAAAAAAAATTGAAAAAAAAAATGTTTTTTTTTTTAGTTTTTTCAACTTGATGAAATAAAATAATTCCAATGATGCTATCAAAAAATTTCATACAAAAAAAAACAACACGCTTTGCCCCATTTTCAAAAAAAAAACCTTTAATATTTATTTGTAGTTATTTTTTCCATATCTTTTGCAGAAAAAAAAAATTTAAAAAAATTTTCAAAAAACATTTTTTTGAAAAAAAAAGCAAAGACAATTTTTTACTGTATTTCGAAAGCTACTCGGGCAAAACGGGTGTTTTTTCTCATTTTCTCCAATTATGAAACAAAAAAAAATGTTGACATTTAAATTAATCTCAATTTTTGCCAATGCAACAAACATGTAATCGTCATATAATCCGTGTTTCTTCAGCTTAATTACACAGACGACAAATTTGACAGTTGACAGTCAGTCCAATGGAATGATTTCTTTCTCACAACTGAGATCGCTTCACAACACCGCTCTCTGAACATTAAATATATTAATAATTTAAATCCCTGGGGGGCACAATCGCGCATAATAAAACTCTAGAATCAATCCCTTACTTTTACTCTTTTTTTATTCAACCGGTTGTGAAATTGCGAATAAAAGGCATGAGCACGTGAGTTGCGACAACAAAACGTAACACACGGGTGAGGATAATTAGAAGTGACTAATCTTCCGTTTACTCCATTCTCAAGTAGAGAATAAAGAGCTGTGAAATAACACAAAATGAGGGCAATGGTGTCCAAGGATGACGGATTATCAAAAATCATTTGCCCGAATAAAAAGGGAAAAAAAAAGTGGAATGCCCCGGCGAGTGGAACGTGACTGGATTTAACCCACTTATTTATTTGTAACGTATACTACAATGTTTTAAAATGAAGTGGCGGTGAAAATAAAGAGAGGGCTTTTAATTCTCCGATTTAATATTATTTCGCAATTGCCATTGAACTGAGATGGAGGAGATAGATTGCAGTTATAAATCACCGACGGAACTCTGTGAATTCGTAAAATTCTATTGCGTATACAATAATTCTGCATAATTGTTAGTGAAAACATTGAGAGAACAAAAGGAATGTTTTTTTTTCATAAGTTAGGAGATGGAATAGTGGATGCAGTCATTTTGTGAAGGTTTAATTGGTCTTGAAGACGTGGGAAATAGGGTAAGAGCGGGGCAAACTGGAACAGTAGCAAAAAACGAATGTGTAACGAAATTTGCATTTTTTCATCTTTATTGTTAAAAAAATGACGAAAGATCAGATTTTCTTAAGAGACCCTCGTATTTTTTGTTTGACCCTCTTGACCCTTATGATCGCATTGACCTGTCAAGAATCTGTGATCCTCCCGATCACTTCACTAATGCCTCCTATTTGACCCTCAAAAAATAAATTTGCTGCCAGTCCAATTAGACCTACTTCCGCTATGCTACATATTATTTTATCCCTATTGCTTGAAAAATTATGAAGGGTCAAATGGATTGTCCTATTTGACCCTCAAAAATCGTTGACCCTTCAATCGATGGATTTTGTGATTCTTCAATTTCTTTCATCTCCATTACTAAAAAAAAATTACGGAGGATCAAATGGGAGAATGGGTTTGATGTCTTCGTTTGACCCTCTTGACCCATCTGCCGGTTTCTCCCATTTGACCCTGAAAAATCATTAACCCTTCAATCGGTGGATTTTGTGATTCTCGAATTAAAAAAAAATCTCTATTACTAAAAAAGATTATGAAGGGTCACAAGATTTTGAGGGTCAAACGGAAGAGTCAGACGGATTTCCCCATTTGACCCTTTCGCCTGTCTCTCCCATTTGGCCCTTAAAAATCCAAATCCTATTAAATTTGGCAAAAGTATATTTTTTTCTCAGTGCACCGTTCCACTTAGCCCCACTCGCCGCTAAAATCCCTCCACTCAACCAAGTCACAATCAATTTCACCCTCTACCAATACCGCAAACCATCTCAAAGTACCTAGAACTCTCTAACGCCGCACAAAGTCACGTATTTCGAATGGTTGGTTTTTGTGGGGGAGGCTGTGGTACCCACAAGTTTCGGTAGCTTTGTTATTTTCAACATTTCATCACCCCTAAGTTGCCGTCAACTTCCGAAACTATGGATTTTCGGGATTCCCCGACGTCTAATGGCGTTGACAGGTGGTCCATTGTAGTTGAACTAGTGCTGTTAATGGAAGTTAAAGCACTGTGGGTGCCTTTCAAGAAACAAGGAAGTTGATATTGATGTCCCGCAATGTCACCAGAGTGATTTTACCCTTTCGTGAGACATTATTCAGATGAAAATTACGTTTTCCGTGAATTATCACGAATTTTTAAAGGAAAATTTTGTCACTTCATCCCTTATCGTTGTTCGTTATTACAAATGGATGATCAAAAGGTAGATTTGAACCAGAAAATTGTGCCTCAGGGCGATAGCTCGGTCGGAAAAATGTAAACGGAGTATAATACTGGTATAAACATTAGATATTGTATTGATTCTGTACGTTTTTTGAACTGAATCTTTAATTGAACTTTATATAAATTTGTATTTAGTATTTAGTATTGTTAGTATGTATTTATTAAAAATTGAATCATTTACTGCTTATTCTAAAAAAAATCGCGAGCATCGATTTGTCGGGGGCATTTCAAGTTTAGTTTTTTGTAAATATCTTTGAATCCAATGGAGATAGTTTAATTTGCATCAGAACCTTTTTTGCAGCTCTTCATTCGCCCCACAAAAAAGTTGAAAAGAAAAAAATAGTCTATCTTCCGTAGAGTCCGACATATTCAGCAAAAACTAAATTCTTTCTTTCTTTAAAAATCGAAAATGCAAGAATTGTCAATTCCTTTGAAATAAAAAGACTCAATAATATTTATTAACTTGCAACAAATATTAAATATTAAATATTAATCATCCTCATGCATCATCAATCATTGACACTTCCCTCTTTGTTAAGCATTAAATTATCCCGATAAATTGTTAGATTTCGCAGTGGTTATGCGACTGATTAACTTGGAAAGGGCGTGTCTCCTGGTGACAGCAATCTACGGATTGGTTAATGCTGATACATTTACATTGGGATATATCACTGGGTCAAAACGGCGAATGGGGGATCTAGAGTACCAGAGACCTGGATACCGGATTTCGGGGGCTATAAATCTTGCTGTCGAAGAGGTAAGTAACTGTCTTGCGGAGAACATTGCATTATCTCCCGAATGGGGGAATTTAGGTAACTGAAATTGTTCCATACGATAAATCCAAATATTTTCGATCCAAAGGATATTTTTGTCGCTAATGTCACATAAAGAATTTAAAAAATGAGAAAAATATATTTTTTCCTCATTTTCTCTTGAAAACATCCAAGTTTTTTGACGCGATTATTTATAAATTTATGAATTGAAATTATTTATAAATTATAAAATAAAATTGGAAAAACAAAAATTCTCAAATAAATTGAAGAATTATTATTGATTATTAATTACTAAAACGTAAACAATTCATGATAATTATGCATAAATAAGTCATTAATTCCAAAAATTTTGAAAAAAATGAAAAGTAATCAACGGAATATAATTACTTTTGCAAAAAAATGACTTTTTTAAAAAACATTCTGTGTTACTAAGTTAATGATGTAAATTGCTGAAACTTCTAAAAATAAAGAAAATAAAATTTAATTTCATCATATTTTTAAAAATTGCACAAAAAAAATGTTAAAATACTTGGATTTTTTCAACTAAAAAAATTTTATTTTAGAAATTGAGAAATAATGTTTAAAAGTAGTTATTTGAGGATGACTTACATCAGGTAAACACCGGTGAGCTCAGACATCTGGGACACAAACTGGACTTCATAGTGGCCGAGACATACGGCGAGGAGGACACTAGCATTCTGGTGACCGCTGAACTGTGGACAAAAAACGTCAGTGGTTACATTGGACCCCAAGAGACTTGCGTTCACGAGGGTAAAATGGCAGCAGCGTTCAATTTACCGATGATTTCTTACGTGAGTTTGAAATTTTAACCCATGATTTCACAGGATTTTTACTCTTTCGGGTGATTTCATTCCCTTCAATTTGCTAAAAGCACATGTTTGTTCGTGAAAACTCCCAGGAATATTAAAAAGGTCGTGAGTTTTTTCTTCCCTTCTGAATCAACAAATTCACAAAAAAAAAATAGAAGTAGTAAAAGGGCGTATCTGGACGTATAGTGTTAGAAGGTCGTATTTCCACGATATACGCCCTTCTTATCCCAAATAAAAAAATGAAATTAGTGATAATTTGGGACTTATGCCCCTTTATTCTGGATTCTCACCCATATAAATATTTAAATCTGGAGTTACGCCTTTCTTATTCCAATTTTTTTTGTAATTTCCCGTTTGTAAAAAGTATCAAAATACGAAGATACGTCCTTTTTATTCCAACTTTTCAAAAATGAATTTAAAATTTCGGACTTACGCCCTTTCAACTCCCACATATATAATTACGAGCTTTTGACATTAAAGTTTTTTCAATTAACATTCAACAACTTTTTTCACTTCTTGAACATACGCCCTTCTTCCATTAAAAAATACATTTTTTTGAGTTATGCCCTTTTTCCCCTGTGGGTGATTCCAAACAAGAAATTTTCCTTGACCTTAATTTTAATCTAAAAACTGCATTTTAATGAACGACGAATAGCCCCCGGAAACCGGAAATCCGACAAGATTTCCAGAGTAATTATTCCCGGTGATTTTCAACGATTATTTGCACACCCCGTACTCACGTATATGAGTCCTACAAAGTTTCTATGGGTATTAAGAACTTTGAGAATAACAAGGAAAAAAAATGTTATGTATTTTGCAGTTTTGCACACATCACGAAACCTCGAACAATGTGGAGTTTCCAACATTCGCTAGGACACGTCCACCGGACACCCAGATATCAAAATCCGTTGTTGCGGTACTTTTGAAATTCAACTGGACAAAAGTAAAGTAAACAAAAAAATGGGTGAATTATTGACATGATAAAGCACCCACCCCACGACAATATCTCCCATTCGAGAGACTCAAGACGAAGTTGAAACTTATGAATAATGTCATTGAAAAGCTGTCAAGAAAAAAAATAATGAAATTTGGATGTTTTTGTAACCCCTCCAGCTATAACCTCCGGGGTTACTCCACTCTCAATTAGGGAAATTTCCATGGCACCCAAATCAAATCTTTCTTGAAAACACGTATAAGTTTCAGATTTTTTTCAGATTTCATAAGAAAGTTATTTGAACAAATAAATCAAAAAATTATGAGTTTCGGACGCGCAGCTAGGCGCATGATTCGAATGTCAGTGAGCGTCATGGGAAAGGTATGGGTTGGACCATGCAACTGAGAGAGAGAGAGAAAACACTCGACAGGTTTACCAACTCGAGACGCATTTTAATATTATTTCAATAATTAGAATAACATCCAATAAAAATTATTTGACACCCGTAGGTGATGAGAAAAAAATCAATCTGATGAATAAAATCAATATTCAAAAAATGCTCAAATGCCTACTTAAATAGTTACTTGAAAATTGGAAAATTTCGTGCTCAGCGATTGAATCAGAGCTCGAGAACAATAAGACTCCCCTTTCGTTTCACCCCTCGGTGATCAACAGACCGTCCACATCCTGACAACTACGACTCGTTGATATGCGAGTTGAAAACCATTTTGTTCGTTATGAAATTTGTTATGTCAGCGAGAGCACCTTTACTCGTCTATCCGCAGTACATAAAATTCCCTCCATGCGCAGTCGTCGACTGTAACTTCGTTACGAGAGATTCTCCAGGGATTAATCTCCCTCAAAATTTCCATAACACCCCATTACACAATATATTTCCAATGACATCATGAATGACTCTCAATTTCGTCACACTCTCATCCCAAAAATAAATCAATTCATCGCTAAATCCCCTCCTTCCAGGTCACCTTAATGTACATGAACTCGACACTATTCGAATTCAACAACAAGATGTCAAGTGTAGCTGGCACAATTATCCGATCATTTCGCTCCTCCGGCATATCTGTCACCTACGAGAGATGTTGGGCCGAGCCCTACCTCGTGACACACATGAATAATCCATTTCATCGTCTCGTGGAGACGTCATACCGAGAGACACGAAGTGAGTTGATAATACCACTGACGAAAAATTCTATAAATAAATTTTCTTATCAGCGACAATTGTGCAACATTGCGCATTGCGAGGATAAATTTGGATTTTCGGTCGTGCTGTGTTATGTTTGTACATAACCCGCATGTGTGATAATAAATATCAGTGTATCGAAATGTCCCGCATGGCGGTTGTACACGTACACCGTATGTGTCATTTACATTCACCTCATGACAATTCTACGTGTCTAGTGTTGAATGATCCCCCACTACATAACATTATTGGAGGGCACTCCATCATTTTTGAGTTTAAAAATAGACCGAGTATATTTTTCTTAATCGTCAGGGCTTGATTTATTCCTCGAAATTCATTGTGAATGGAGCAGTTGCATGTGAACTGAAGAATGAAAATAAAAATGTCCTTGAAAAACCTGCAGACATGATTTTTTTAATGAATTTTTTTTGTTGCTGCTTAAATTGTTTTCTATACACTGAGAAAAAAAAATTAATTTTACCAATCAAATTTGTTTCTGACAAGAAGTTACCCGCTATTTTATATGGAAGTAACGGCCATTTATATTGTTTTCGCAGTGTAAGGTAACAATTTTTTTATATTTTTAATAATTATTTAGTTGAATCTCCATGACATGGTTCAACTAGTTCTACTCCATTAAATGGTGTGAGAGCAATTTTAAATTTCGTAACATGTGTAGATGTGGAGCTAAAAGGAAAAACGACATTTTAGCTTGAAAGATTGAATTCTTCGGGACTAATTGAGATCTTTCAAGTTTGGAACGTCATTAAAGAATTAATGTAGAGGGGATTTCGTAGTTTTTAATAATTTCTATTAATTGAAAAATTACGAAGGAGCTCAAGAGTGACCGTTCCACTTGTCTCCTTTGTTTGACACTCTTGACCCTTGAGACCGTTTCATCTCTACAATGATTTCACTCGTTACTCCCGTAAACCTGTTACTGTTTAACCCTTTCGACACTTGAGAACCTTTGACTTTCCTTCGAGCGCATTGACCCTTCTAATCCCTTCGTTCATCCCTCCCGCTTGACCCTCTTCACCCTTAAGAATGTTTAATTTCTATAATCACTTCACTCGTCACTCCTGTTTAATCCTCTTCATCGTTAAGGTCTGATTTGTCTTCAACTTCCATCACCGCTCTGACCCTCTTAATCCCTTCACTCATCCCTCCCATTTGACCCTCAAGGTGGTTCGACCCTTTGAAAACATAATCCTCTCCTGCCTCCACAAAAAATCATAACTCAAAATGAAATTTTTCTGTTTAAAACTTAAACAGTACGGAATAAATTTAACCTCGTAAATTTTTCGGATTCAACTTGAGTCGAGTCCTGGACAGGGTATATTGGATCGTTGGGCAACGATCGAGGGTTCAAGGGGCCAAAAGAGAAGCCGAGAAAAAGGAGATCGTCTTTTACGAGCCAGTCACTCCGTTTTTTTACGACGTTTCACAGACTTCAACGCTAAAACCGTTTTCTCTCTCTTTCTTTCTCCAATTTTTTCTCGTACAATTTTTCTCTCGTTATTCCCGCAAGCATTCTCTTCACAGTTCGTTTTCACTTTTTACGCGTGCGGGAAGGGGGAGTTCCCGAAGAAACTTTTGCTGAAAATAAAATTCATAAAAATGGTCTTTCAGAATGCTCTTTTTTAAGTGATATATAATAGTGGGAATGGAATTGGATGGAGGCCAACAGACGAACTGGAAGTTAAGTCATGGCTGATGTGTCTTTTCTTGGGTATTTTCAGTTTATGTTATACTCGGTAACTATGATGAGCATATGGGACTGCTGATGGCACTTGATGAGAGAAAATTATTGGATAATGGTAATTATTTTAGATATTCTTGAAAAATCGAAGCATTTTATCGTTTGCCCTGCGTCAGAATTTTTGTTAAAAAACAATAACAATTTTTTATTTATTTTTTTTCATTTACAATTTTTGTTTCAAATTTTGAATTTAAAAATGTTTTTTTTTTCAATTTTCAAATTGAAAAAGAGAGTAATCAATTTAAAAAATCTTCTAAATTTGGAATTGTTTTTTAATTTCACAATTTTTTAAATTTGACATTTTTTCAATAAAATTTTGCTCGTCCTTTTGACCCTTCAAGGGCCATGAGGACCAAAAAATCTTCAAGGATCAAACGAGAGAAAAAACTTGACTCGTCACTCTCATTTGACCCTCGTGACTCCTCAAGGGTGCAACGATTTTAAAGGTCAAATGGAAAGATTGTCTGACCCTTGAATAACCAGATTATCTACCTTCACTTCCCCTCCTCCATTTTCTCCCACCGCCCCTTTCGCCCTCCTCACTTTCATTTAACCCTTGAAAAAGTTTGACCCTTCCCCTGTCTCTCCCATTTGACCCTCATGAACGTTCGACCCTCGTGACCCTTGAATGGTCCAACGCTCTTAAAGGTCAAACGGAAAAATTCCAGTCGTCTCTCTCATTTGATCCTCAAGACTGTCTGACCCTTGAATAACCAGATTCCCTACCGCTCCACTTCCCCTCCCCCTCTCCTATTGTCCCCCTTCACCCCTTTCACTCCTCAATAATCCCTCAAAAATTCCAGGTGAATACTGGGTGGTCGGCGTAGATATAGAGCAATACGACGAGCACCAGCCCTCGAAATACCTCCGCGGCCTCCTTCAGGAGCACACAACCCCCTCCCTCCTTCGCGCCCACCGCAGCTACTTCAGTATCGTCGCCTCCCCTCCCAGGATCTCCAAGAATTTCACAAGAATCATAAATGAATACCGAGGAAAGCCTCCATTCAACTTCACAAACCCCCTTGCGACCCTCGGGGGTCTAGTCAGGGTAATTGAAGACCGAGATTCCAGTCTCACTTATTCATTCAATAAATCGTTTTATCCTTCATAATCATCCATATACTCCTCTATTCACATTTTATGTACCTAGGACGAATAAACCGTTAATTCTAACCCCAATCGGTTGGGTTAGAATGCGGTTTTCGGCCCTTGGAACATCAAATATTTTATGTTACACGCCGATAAAAGTATTATATTATCTGACTCATGTGATAAAGTCACATTCGTGAGATAATATTTTTATCGCCTGATGATACAATGTACTATTTCATCACAGTGTCCGTAAAACGTGATTTTTTGAACCGTCGTTTGCAGACAGTGTGATGAAAAATTTACTTCGGCCCTCGGACGAAAAAGCTTTTCTGCCTCGTGTGCTTATAATCCGAATTTTTTTTTTTCGGGCGAGTGTCAACGTTGCAGATCAAAGCAATCTAATATTGAGTACTACACGGGGATAATTCGTACATTATATCACAAGGCCAATAATACTTTTATCAACATGTGATACAGTATTTTATGCCCCCAGGACCGATAAATAATTTTCAGTCCTAGGAATATAAAATTATTTCCCGACAAATTTTCGAGCCGAATGAGAGGATTATAATCACATTCGTTAGAAAATATTTTTATCGGCCTTGTGACATAATGTACTATTACTATTACGTCGTATCACGTGCACTTCTCACTTTTGGAACAAGTAAGATCGTACCGGAGACGGCTTACCTCTACGATGCTGTACATCTCTATGCCAGAGCGTTAGTCAGTGCCTTGAAAGAGGGACGAGACCCCAGGGATGGAAGGAAAATGGTGGAGATGCTACATGGGGTTCACTATCGCAGTGCCATGGGGTAGGTTCTTCATTTATATGATGGTTTATAGGTAATTTCGGGGGTTTTATCGTGTTCTTGGGATTTCATATCGGGGGATTTGCATATTTTGGGGAGAATGGGGCAAGTAGAACGAGAGTAAAAAAGAATGAATGTAGAGGGAGAGTGGGGTAACACGGACCGAGTCTTTACATCGCTCAATTGTTGAATTATCTCGACAATGAGAGGTTAGATATAGGGAAGTTATTTGTAGAGGGTTCCCTCAAAAACGAGAAAGGTACTACTGATAAATGCATAATTAGGAAGAATCGTCCGACTTTCCGAGATTTCAAATTAGAGACGAAGTGATCAGAAGCATTAAACTTTTTTAGGGATCAACTGGGAGATAGGCCGAGGGAGGTCAACAGGGTCAAAGGGGAGAGACTCTCCCGTTCAACTCTCAAGACAAGTTGACCCTCCACCTCTCTCCCATTTAACCCTCAAGGCTGTTTGGCTCTTCATCATTTTTTTAAGTCAAAATGATGAAAAAAAAATTATCTGAATTTTTTTTCACCGAACAAAAATTCACGCACAATACTGCAGATACATGGTATACATGGACGAGAACGGCGATGCAGAGGGAAACTACACGCTCATTGCCCTCGAGGATGATCCCGAGGAAGGTCACGGTCTCTACCCAATAGGACACTTTGTCGGTAAAGAGGAATCGTCCAATTTGCCGGTGAGTATCTCCTCTTTCATACATAAATTTTTCTTACTTACGAGGGAGCAGACGTAAAAGCATCGATTGACCATTTCACTCCGGGGAAATTCTCGTGGATCACTGTCTGCAAGCGATGAGGAGGGAAAGGAAAGAAAAATATTGAGAGAATCCCCGAGCTTGCATACAGACCGGAAATCGATTCACCGCTCATTTACACCGAATTCACAATTTTCGTTCTTATTTTCATTTATTTTATTCTGGACTTGCAGAAGTTACGTCTTACGAGGGACATAACTTGGATCGCTGGCGCTCCACCCGTGGCTGAACCATTTTGCGGATATCATGGGGAAAAATGTTATTGTGAGTTTTGTGGAAATTTTCGCATTGTGAAGATCACTTTATTGGAAGCATTCATCTATACGATTGTGATGGTTGTTTTTGGAACTGCTGATGTGAATAACTCGTTTATGATTCATTGGGAGAGGGAAAAAAACCTGAAAAAGCATTGGAGAATAGAGCAATGCATTGGTAACGGTAGCAAAAAAAAACCTGATGTAGAGGAAAACTCAGATAACTTTTTTTTTCACCTTTATTACTCAAAAAAATGATGATATTTCAAATGTTCTTTAGGGTCAAATAGCGGAGACAAATGGAATGATTATTTTGCTCGTCTCTCCCGCTTAACCCTCTTGATCTCTCTCTCTCTCTCCCTCTCTTTTGACCCTTGAAAACAGTTGATTCGTCTAATCACTCCGTTCATCTCTCCCATTTGACTCAAGGGACAAATGGGAGAGACAAAAGAGTCAAGAATCAGATGTTTGTTAGAGTTAAACAGTCTTGAGGGTCAAACGGAAGAGATAGATAGACGGAGGGTCAAATCTTTTTAAGGGTTGAATGGGAGAGATGAGCAGAGTAATCAAAAGGGTCAAACACTCTTAAGGGTGAAGTGATCACTTCGCTCGTCTCTCCCATTTGATACTCACGAAATCCTAACAGAGCGATATTTTCTACCGTTCTCCAAAGGTCAAATGGGAGAGACAAAAAGGGTCCAGAGGGTCAACCAGGTGATCATGTTCGGGTTGTGATCAAATATTCTTTGAATTCAAACAGTCTTGACGGTGAAACGAGAGAGACGAATAGAATGATTGGAAGGATCTAATGGGAGAGATGACCGAAGCAATCACTTCCTTCGTCCCTCCCATTTGACCCTCAACACATTAGACTCTTAACCACTTAGCCCCCAGCACTAAATACATACTTGATATTCCATCCCAACAGAATAAAAAATAAAATAGCATTCACTCGTCCAGATTCACAAAACATTAATAAAGTTTCAGCGATTGCAAAATAGAGAACACTCCCTATTTTTTAATCGCCGGATAAAATTCCCCCACTTAAGATAATGAATGAAACTTTTTCAACTTCGCTTGACTGCGGACCATTTTAATGAATTGCAGCGCACACAGGGGAGATTGTCGGGGGAATTGCTGGTGGAATACTCCTAATTCTCATAGCAATTATCCTGATACTGTACAGAAACTGGAGGTACGAACAGGAGTTGGATTCACTACTTTGGAAGGTCAATTACAAGGATATACAGATCAGGGAGACCAAGGAGGAGGGCGGGACTGTTGAACCCACCCACAAGCCTAATACCAAGGTGTCAAATCATCTCATTAACATTAAGGGGAGGTTGGAGGTTCACCTCGGGGCAAAAACTTTACAACTACAAATTTTTTTCCTAAGGTGAACCTCCCCTTAACTCCCCCAAAAACCCATTAAATTTCCAACATTTAAATAAAGTAAATTATCTTCAATTGTCGATAACTCGAGAACTGGAAAGTAAAATTTCTCGTCCAAATCGCATCGCTTGATCACGAGATATTGAAGATTGAAGATGGACAACTCTTCCTTGCTTCAAAAGTAAAATTTAAAAAACGATCATTTGATCATGCAAATAAAATAAAATTAATTATATATAATCTTTTTTCTGGTTTAGCCAGTGGTCAGAACCAGTCAAGTATCACTAAGTTCAAATCCCGATGCTGATTTTCGATATTCAATGATCTACACACAGATTGGATTCTATCGGGGTCGAATGTTTGCTATAAAAAAAGTCAGAAAAAAATCTATCGAGATCACAAGAGAAATGAAGAAGGAGTTAAAAATGGTAAATATGGATTTTAAATAAATAATTTTTCACTATAAAAAAAAGTCAAAAGCTCGTTTGGACTTGGTTTAAAACTTCCTTCCTGCACTTCAAGAGAAATATCGAGATCAATAAAATAAATTTGATTCGAATGTCACCATTCCAGATGAGGGATTTACGACACGATAACCTGAACGCCTTCATCGGTGCCTGCACAGATCCCCCGAACATCTGCATCATCGCCGAATACTGCGCGAGGGGAAGCCTAAAAGACATCATCGAAAATGACGACATGAAGTTAGATAACATGTTCATGGCGTCCTTAGTCGGTGATATCATCAGAGTAATCATTGTCCACTGACTTTTCTCATCTAAAACTCAGTGACCCCGGGGGTAAAACGGTTTAAGGGGGTTTATGTGTGAAAAGTCAAAGTAATGAAACACGTGAGCAGTAGAAATTTTTTGAAAAAAAAAAATCCAAATCAGAAATGTCAAATGAATGGTGGTAGGGCACAGTCAGATATCTATGAGAAAAATATTTCTAAATCGAGCAAAGATCTAAGTCGACCTTAATCGTTTTACCGCTTCGCTACGAAACTGATGACAATCACATCAATAAATTGGAATAACTTCCAGGGGATGATGTTCCTGCACGAATCGGTGATAAGGTACCACGGAAATCTCACTACATCTAACTGCCTAGTCGACTCAAGATGGGTTGTCAAAATCGCTGATTTTGGATTACGTGAATTCAAGAGGGACGCTGATTGCGAGCCCCAGGATGTCATGAAGAAATACCAAAGTAAGGGGAAACAGTGTTTGAAGAGGAAAAAACTAATGTAGATCGAAATTCACATAAATTTAATTATTTTCCCCATCTTTTTTTTTTCAATGACAAAGGGTCATAAAGGTCAAAGTTGATTCTTGAACGTTTCATCCTTCGAGTTATTCCAATCGTCCTTCCTGTTTGACCCCCTTGACCCTTGAGAACGTTTAATTTTTCTAATCACTTTACTAGTCCCTCCCATTTGACCCTCTTGACCCTCCTCTTACACAAAAAATAACAAAAAGGGTCAAACTCTTTCTAATTATTCCAGACATCCTTCCCGTTTAACGCCCTGGATCCTTGACAATGTTTGATTTTTCTAATCACTTTACTTATCCCTCCCGTTTGACCCTCTTAACCCTTCTCACTGAAAAAATTATTGAATTAGTCTCAAACGATCTTCCGGAACGAATGGTCTTGAATGGACCCTTGAGTTCTTTAGAGTCAAATTCCATTCTGAATATAATTTTACCCTGAAGAGGGTCAAACGGAAGGGATCCTTTTGATCAATTCCCTTCACCTTGGTTTGACCCTCTTGATCCTTAGGAAGGTTTCAACCTTCTTCTCAATCCGCCCATCCTTCCCATTTGACCCTCAAACAATGAAATCCCCTAAAATTGCACTTTTCCCCCGCTCCAATCTCCCAAAAATCTATAATTAAATTAAAAAGATAAATTACCGACAGGTCTGCTGTACCGAGCGCCGGAGCTTCTCCGTTCCCGTACATCTCCCCCGCTAACCCGAGACTACCAGAAAGGGGATATCTACTCCTTCTCGATAGTTCTCTACGAGCTCCACGGTCGGCAAGGTCCCTTCGGTCCGACCTCCTCGACCCCAGCGCACCTGCTCTCCCAGCTCTGCAATCCCGTGCCCCCCAGCCTCCCCCTGCGACCATCCCTGGAGCACCTGGAGAACTGCTTCGACTTTGTGCGTGACTGCCTTGAGGAGTGTTGGTCAGAAGATCCAGAGCTTCGTCCCGACTTCAAAGCCATCAGAAACAAGCTGCGACCACTTCGAAAAGGCATGAAGCCCAACATTTTCGACAACATGATGGCGATGATGGAGAAGTACGCCAACAATCTGGAGGCACTGGTCGACGAGAGGACAGATCAGCTGACTGAGGAGAAGAAGAAGACGGACGCGCTCCTGTACGAAATGCTGCCAAAATACGTGGCTGAACAGCTGAAGAAGGGCCACAAGGTCCAGGCGGAGGGTTTCGATTGCGTCACGATATACTTCTCGGACATCGTGGGCTTCACCCAGATGTCGGCTGAGAGCACACCTCTGGAGGTCGTTGACTTTCTCAACGATCTCTACACGTGTTTCGACGCAACGATCGAAAACTACGATGTCTACAAGGTGGAGACCATTGGTGACGCCTACATGGTTGTCAGTGGTCTTCCGATAAGAAACGGTATCCAACACGCTGGGGAAATTGCCAGCATGTCTCTCTGCCTTCTGGACAAGATCAAGGAGTTCAGTATTAGACATCGACCTTTTGACAAGCTTCAGCTGAGAATTGGCATCCACTCTGGGCCTGTTTGCGCCGGGGTGGTGGGCCTGAAAATGCCGAGGTACTGCCTCTTCGGGGATACAGTTAATACAGCTAGTCGGATGGAGTCAACGGGACAGCCTCTGAGGATTCATTGCAGCAAGGAGACGAAACTGCTGCTCGATAGGATTGGGGGGTTTCATCTGGAGGAGCGGGGGTTGATAGAGATGAAAGGAAAAGGGGAGCGGGTGACGTATTGGCTGTATGGGGAAGAGCCTGGGAGGAAGGAGGGAAAGAGACAGCAGTTGGATCCAATCCTGGTGCCTAAAAGTTCGCTGAAGAATAAAGCGATCAGGATGAGCTTCCTCAGGTGTTCAAGTGAATCACCGAAAAGGTTGAGATTCGCCAGTTCTGATCAGTTGGATCAGAGCAAAGGGAAGACTGTGATTTTTGGCGAGTGGAGTCCTTGTAAAGGGTGCATGGAGGGCTCACGGTCCTCCAGCAGCTCCTGTCCTTGTGTGGAAAAACTAGAATTCGGGGAGAATTGCTTTAATGGAGTCTGTAAGTCCGTTCCGGGGAGTCCTAGGTATATGGTCAAGGGTGTCGGGAGGTTCTGTCAAGTTTTGGCGGGAGAAGCTACCCCTCTGATCTAAAATGGCCTAAGTCTAGTATTGCAATAAGTATTAAAATCATGACAATGTACTTAATTCAGAGTGATTGCCCAGTGTAAAAATGAATCGATTTCAAAAATTATTCTGAGGCGATGGGGTGCGACAATCAAGGAAGGCTCGTGTTTTGTGGAGCAATCGTTTTTTCTAGTCATTATCCTAAATAAATGCAACATAATTTTCATTACGATATGACGTAAGATAAACTATTTCAATTATCCTCTTACGTTCAAGTGAAAACATTCAGATAAGAATTTCACTTGTTCTCATAAATGTTTCTTAACACATCCATCAATAATTAATTACCAGTATTAAGAAAAACGATAAAAGATAGATAGATTGATGTCAAGATCAAGGTCCCCAACGGTTGAACGGAATATCAATGTACTTATCGCTTAATCGTTATTAATTATCGAATTAGATAGACATCTTGAGTGTGTGTCAAGTGATTGGAATCAATCGAGTGTTTTAAAAAAATCCACTCAACATTGTTCCTCAGTATCAACTCTACATTCCTCAATAATAAAAACAAACTCCGAGAATTGTACACATTTTCATTGAATAAATTGCGATGAGTGTCAGTATGCGAAAAATAATGATTTTTCATTTTTTACATTCAAACGAACGAAATATGAGTGTCTCTCACGGCCCAGTGTCTCGTGACGGCAATTTGTCATTCCGGAAGTTGTCAGTGAACGACGTCCGGGATTAGTTCTCCTCGCGAGAACAATAAACGGGGACAAATACTTACGACGATCTATTAAATCCCCTTTTTTTGTCATCATTGAATTGTTTTGATGGGAAAATGGTGGTGAATAACAAGTTATGATGGAAGTGTTTTGAAATTTTTTTTGTCATTTCACGAGTGTTCGGTGGTGTTTTCATACCGAAGGGGCAGCCTAAATAGGAAAAATTTGGAGGGCGTGGAATGGGGGCAAAATGGAGTAGTAGTTGAAAAACTAATGTAGAGCGAAATTTTCATCATTTTTTCTTTCATCTCTGTTAGTCAAAAATTGATGAAAGGTTAAACGGGAGCGATAGGTAGAGGGTCAAATGGTCTCAAAGGGTCAAACGGAAGGGCCATATAAAGCGTTGAGTAATCTTGAGGATTAAGCGGGAGAGACAGTCGAGGGTTAAACATTCTTAAGGACCAAACGGGAGAGACAGGCTGAGAGGGTTGCATGTTCTTAAGGGTCAAAAAAGTTTGAAGGCCAATCGGGAGAGATGAACTCAGTAATCAAAAGCGTCAAAAGTTCCTATGGCCCAAACAGGAGAGACGAGTGGATTATTCCCGTCATCTCCCTTATTTGACCCTCAACACTTTTTGACACTGAAACAACAACATTCTCTCCCAATCGACTCCACACCATTCTCCCCTACATAAAAAATACTGCACATCTCCAGAGAATGCCGTATTACAATGAATACAAAGTAAAAAAAAAAGTCGTATGGTAACTGGCGTGCCGTCTTATTCACGGTGAAGTGGTTGTCGGCCAACTTAGCCTCGACAACCATCATTCAATCTAGGGAGTACGGTTGGTTACAATTGAAAGAGTCAGTCCCGATTCACGCAGCGAAATCATTTGATATTTGACGTCAGGCCGACGATTATCGTGTAACAAGTCATGCTGAAAAACCACTGTCTTTGTCTCCTACGACGGGATAAAATGAGATCCGATGGAGTGGGTGAGACACACTCCAGCCACATTTGTACAGGTTGACAATTTCCCTCATCACCCCCTTCCCCTTACCAACTAATCCAGTATTTAATTTAGCATGCAGTCGGTTTATATCGCATTAGCTTGGAATTCTCGATGTTTTATCAAAATTTTCGAGGATATTTTTGGAACAATTCAACACGGAGAATGTTGTCTCGTTAAATGTAAATCGTGAGGATCACGAGGGTCAGATTAAACGGACTCTGACTTTTTAGTAAAAAAATGAAAATACAAAATTAAACAAAAAAACTCAAAATAAAAAAATATATCTCAATTTTCAAAAAATGTGGGGCAAAATGGCGTGTTTTTTCTCAGTTCTGTTGACTTTATTTAGAGTTACAGATTAGACTGAAAATAGATATCATGAGAAAACATTTCCATTGACAACAGACCCACTTGAAAATTTTTTTTTCTCCATTAAAATCACCAGACGGATTTCAATCGAATTATCTTCTGCCTCCACCTGTGACACAAATGCGAATTTGTTTTCGTTGACAATACGCAATGATTTTACATAACATTTTTTATTCAGTTTATTTATAGAAATCATCAGCACCGAAGTATAAATAAATTATTCGAGTATTATCATTTGTTTTCGCAATTCTCAATTTTGTCGATTGATTTTATGAAATTTTTGTACATCCATTAGCTTGCAAAGTGTAACGAGTCACGAATCATGTTGACACTGCGCCCGAGTCTGTCTGATAAGATAAGTTCAGCACTGTACCATCAACGTCAACGGATTTAAATGAGAGGGAAAATATTAAAGTGTGAAAACTCTCGTGGGAGTTTATTTCGCGTGCCTAGACAATTTTCTTTTTCAACTCAATCAAGTTTAATTAAATAAATTACGGTGTCATCGAGTGAAAATTGCTCGTCATCTGGTGATTAATTTCCGAAATTTTTCGAGAATATTCACATTTCTGGGATTTTTCCGTGCCTGTGTGAGTGGTGATTTGTAATTTCGTTGACTCTCATTTCATTATGAATACAATAGATTGTAAATTGAATATAAATTACGAATAAAATTGAGTGGAAAAGTTAGACGGATTGTCGACTTATCGCTTCACACTAACACAATTCCCCCTTTGGTTTAATACTGAGTGGTGATAATGACCGGAAAAAAATAACAACCGAGACAATTAAATTATTTTTCCTTTCATCACACTGTTTAAATCGATTTACTGCCTGAGTCTTGTGAGATAAATGAATATTTATAGGGGTGAAAATTTTTTAATCCAATTTTTTTTTTTCATCCAACATTCGTCGGTTTCACTCGGAAGGTTAATAAAGGGTAATCAAAGTCGATGAAAATACCTGTTTTGCCCGATTATCATGACATCCTCCAGCAATTAAGATTATTTCATGATATTGATAGGCAAAATCTTAGATTTTCTGACGTGAAAAATCTTCTCCCGTCTGTATCTCCATAAATATACCATATTGCAATTACAAAATATCATCACACAAAATGTTCCTCTCGAAAAAAATACAATTATTCACCATAAACTTATTTTCTATCTTCAATTGTTTTCAAGATATTCACAACCGAAATCTCCCCCGAGAATGTTTCCCAAATTTCGAACTCTGAATCGTCTGCGCGCGATCTACAGCACGTAGGCAAAATATTCTTTATTGAATTGTTCTCAATTCAAAAGTTCAAAAAGTGTCAATCAAAGTCGATGAAAAAAAGACCTATTTCATCATCATATAATCAAATTCTGGAACAATAAACATTTGGTCATAGAATTAACGAACAAAATCTTCGATTTTCCGACTTGAAAAAAATTTTCCCGTCTGTACCTCCGTAAATATTACAATTATAAAAAAAATGTTTAGACACCAAATTTTCCTCTCGAAAAAACCTGAAATTTTCCTTCTGATTCTTTTTCTCGACCTTCAACCGTTGACAAGATATTCACATCCGAAATCTCCCTCGAGAATCGATCCCAAACTTCGAACACTGAATCGTCTGCGCGCGATCTACAGCGCCGAGTGCCCCCGACACCGCCCGAATTTCCCAACTACTGCCCCCTGTGCCCAACCAACCGTACTAACCGCCCCACAGAATCATGTGTTCCCTCAGTAACGTCGCGGCACTCGTCTTGAGCTCATCCGCACGAATCTAAATCCACACGTTCCGATAATTTCGTGTATTTCACGTTGGGAAAAAAATTGCCGAAAAAATTCCTCGAGTCTCTCTCCACACCTCTCCCGGCCCCGACGAGACCTTGAGACGTCGGAAGTGTCAGATAAAAAAAAAAGCCCACGAGACTCGAGCAAGTCCCCAAAAATCTAGAACATTCAACATTTAAAAACTAAAAAAAATCGTGATTTATCGAATTTTTTCAAAGTGATCAAGTGCAATTCGAATCGCTTCGGCTGCATTGAGCCCTCGGTGGCGGGAAAAATTCGAACAAAAAAAGGGATTTATGTGTACACGATGGTCGAATCGCTGAGTGAGAGGGAGATGAGGATAATAAAAGTCAAATAGAGAGTAAAGTGCGTCGTCGATCGTTCGACTACGGGGCGTCCGTGTCTCTCTGTGTCTGTGTCTTTTTTTTTTTACTCAAAGAACGAAAAAAATTTGAGCATTCATTCCCGCAACTGTGCACAGCTTTAACAAGATAAAAATAAAAATAAAAAAAATCCCCGGTTTCTATTAAATTAACTGACAAATCTTCGATTAAAAATTTTAGTTTGAAAAATTTTTTTTTGTTTGTGATTTTTTTGTGAAGTTTCATTCTGAGTGATTATGACCAAGGATAATTGAATGATCTTGATACACTTGGGATTACCATGCTAGCTGTGGCCACGAGTTTCAGGTAAATATTAATTTATTATGATTTGATAATGGAATTTCTACACGACCAGACTGATGACGAACCATCGAAAAATGATAGTGTGATTTTTTCTCATACTACAATTTTGAGGCTCGACAAGATGAAGACTTGATGAAAAATAATTCAGTAGCGACGCGGTATAACGATTCAAGCCGACTTGGCTCAGCTAGGTCTTTGAGGAATATCTCACAGTTCTAATTGCTTATGACTACTAGTTATACATTTATTTTATAATCATTTAGGAAATTCGTGAGAGTCTCTATACATTTCAGTAGCAAAGTGGTCAAACAGTTCAAGTCGATTTTGGCTGTTGGCCAGTCTTCAATGAATATCTCGAAATCTAAGGGAGATAGCAAAAATTTTCTCATAATCTTTTTTGAAAACATGAAAAAAAAATCGTCTGACTGTCCAAAAAATACACATTCTATTTCTTTGTATTTCACCGATCATCCGCTAACGGAATTGCCCAGGATTTTTTCAATCCCACCGGATGATATTTATTGTTGAGGTTTCGTTGTTGGAAAGAATAATCTCAGCGAAAATAAACTGGGAAAATTTTCGTGGCTGAGTCATGGGTATTATTAGTCTGTGACTTGCATACGAGTGTTTTTTCACTCGTTGTTGTGATTGTTACTGGGGCTTTGGTAATTGATTGGACATTGTTGATCCAGTGGTATTTGTTGAGGGGGAAGAGGGAGAATTTTAATTGGCAGGAGAATTGTTTTTGTTTGAGGGAGATACATGTCACGATATCGACATTCGTGACAATGGAGTATGTATGAAGAATTCGGTGATTCATGAGGTGAATTTACATGTGGCTATTTTTGAGTTTTGAGTAATGAGGTGAGGTGATTATAAGGAATTGTTCGTTTGTTGTCTTAAGCCGCAGATATGTCTGAATTATTCGAATGGAAAGTGACATTTCTTGATGGGTTTCCATGCTTTGAAGATTGAGATTATATCGAGGTGAACGATTCATTAGGTAAATGATGTAATTTTCTTTGGGATTTCTACCTTGAAGTTATCGTTATCGGGGTAATTCAAGTTTTAAGGGGAGTGTCGCATTGTCTAGACATTTTAAATGAATATTGGATATTTTTAGAGTTTTAGAGGTGAATGTCAAGAGACATTTTTGTGGAGAATCCAATTTTCTGAGGGCTAAAATGTTTGAGGGCTATTTTTTTCTGTAGCCTCTCGTTATTGAGATAATTGAGTATTTTAGATGAACACTTAATTTTCAGAACCATAAGTTGGGCTTTTACATTTTTGTTGAGGGCAATGATGTCGGGCGTGAATAGTTTTAGAGACGAATGTCAAGAGACTTTTGGAGAACCGAATTTTCTACAAAAAGTATCTGACATTTTTTCATAGAATCACTCATCATCGAGTGAAATAATAATAAAATGTTTAAAGTGGCTGTAGTGGTCACGCGAGGAGTGTGTGGCTCCGGCGGTCATCCCAGCTAAGCAGCGTTCAGTCTGCCCAGTACTTGGATGGGTGTCCGCTTAGGCACACCTAACCGCGTGGGACTACAGTCGCTAGGCACGAATGTAGAGAACCACTGTGCCCATTGAGTCAGTGTGACCAATGGACACAGTGGAATCCCCCCCCCCACTCATCACCGATCTAATCCAATATTTACCGAGATATTAAAACCCAAGTCGTTACTCCATCATGTGTCACTCCTCCAATAATGGATCGTTATCACAAAAATTGAAACGAGGAATACATTCCACATCTGGCGACTGTCCCATTTTCAATACCCACCAAGAACCAACACAACTCCACATAAACCATTTTTCAACCCCTCGACATGCCTAAGAATAAAACCCCGGTTTGTGAACCGAGATGTGACTCTGGTAATGCACGTGGCCATTTCTCACATTCACATCAAATAATACTCACATAACATCAGTAGTAATGTCGGTTTGAAGGAGAAGAAGGGGAGAGATCGGTCGGCATGAGTTGGCGGGTAAAGGGCCACATTCGCATGTTCATTAAGCGCACACGTGACAGGGCTTTGTATTCAACAAGGATTTTAAAGTCTATTAAACCTTTTTTTGCCTCCGAGAAAAATGGAAAAAAAAGCTCGTCATTTTTTGGTGATGAAGTTACATTCAAGGATCTCGGGTGTGTCCTTGATGGAAATAGATTTTTTTTTGAGACCATTCAATCCATGACATGAAACGAAGAATTTAATTTAATGAAAGTAATCCGAGTTTTTTTAATGGATTTGGGTTTTCTGTGAGATTCTTGCCTCTTAAAATCGCGATTATCATCAGGAATTTAATGGTAGCAAAATAATTTAATAGAAGCAAAAAAAAACTAATGCCGAGCAAAATTCGGATGACTTTTTTGTCATCTCTATTACTAAAAAAATTGATCAAGTGTCAGATATTGTTTAGGGTTGAACGGTCAAACGAACGAGACTGGTGAAGGAACAAATTTTCTTAGGGGTTAAACGGGAGGGACGAGTGGAGTGATCAAAAGGGTCGAACGTACATCGCTGGTCTCTCCCGTTTGGCCCTCTTGACCCTCCGCCTGTCGCTTCCATTTGACCCTCAAAACTGTTTGATTTTCCTAATGACTTCATTCGTCCCGTTTTCATTCGACCCTTAAACTACAAAATTCGTTACAGTTCCATTTTGGCCCATCCTCCTATCAATATTCGGGTTAAAAACCTCAAAAGAATTTTATTTACGTGTAAATAAAAATTTTTTTCCTCAGACCTCTCTACAAATCACTCGAGAGAAAAAAAATGTCGATATTCAACAGTTCGACATGTGAAAGTGGTGATTTAAGTGGTCTTTTATCACTGGGATCAGTGTGATGTCGATAGGTATCGATTCGTGTGTCAAGTGTCTCCCGAGATTACAAGAAAGCAAGATAAACAGACCACAAATTCCATTTTCTACGAAAAAAATTGAAACAGAGTGAAAATGAGGAATTTGAAGGAAAACAAATCTAAAGTCTAAACGAGTGAATAACAGTTTGTACTGTACGTGTAACTGCGCCGAAGACTAATCTATTTTCGGCGCGAGTCGAAATCTTCTCCAAAGGTATCAAACACAGTTGAGAATGAAAACAAGTGTCTATCTTAATGCCCGATGTGCGAATGAGGAGAGAAAACATGGATATTCAGGTTTGAAGTGGTAAAATGTAGCAGAACGAGTTGGTTGATTGTTGGTAGTTCGTTAAGAGTGGAATTATCGCGGCTGTGAATGGTTTTGTGGCCCTCAAGACTTTTTGACCCTCAAAAATTTCGCCGCTCTAAAAATTTGGATTCTGAGGAAACAGTGGTTTTACATTTCCTAATTGTTGAATTACCTCGATAATGAGAGGTTTGACAAAAAAATGTGATAACACATTTTTTGTAGAGAATTTCCCCAGCCGCGAAAAATGTCGTATGCATTTTTCTGCCAGAATCACTCGTTTTCCAGACAAATTCGTCATTAGGGAGAATCAAAATTTCTTAAGGCTCACATGGGAGAGACAGGCGGAGACGAGCCAAGTGACGACTCCACTCGTCTCTCTCATTTGACCCTCAAGACGGTTTGACAGCCAACATTGCCCCGACGTTAGAATTTTTTACCTTTCCCTGAATATTGGGTTAAAAATGAATTTTTTTCAACGACAGATAAAGCCAGCAATTTCATCATCGAGCTCTCTCAAAATGATATTGGAAATAATATTTTAAATCACAATTGGATTAGTTTAAACAATCATTTTTACAGTTATCGGACATGGTCTAAAAATAGCATATTCGAACTGCTGACTGACGCCAAAATTAGTTATCCTGGCCCAAAAAATTAGAAATTTTGAATTTGACTAATACAATCCAGAAATAAGAGTTCACTCTCCCCCAGTCTCCCATATGCCAAAACTCCCAGCAACCACCGAAAACCCCCCAAAAAGAAAGTTCCCAAAAAAAGAAAAAAAAAATTTGTTCCGAAACCGGTATGGATCATCGATCTACGGGCCCCGAGAGAGTTGGCAGGATCGTGGGTTCGCACGCTCCGGTGGTCGCGCGAAAATGAATGTAACACTCGGACGCGCGTGCACTCGGCTAAAAAAAAACACCAAGACCAAGAAAGAGAGAGGGAGAGAGAGAGGAGAGAGAGATAAACAGGGAGTCCCACGAGCCGGTGAAAAAGATATTTGTGTTTCGTTTTAAAACCTTTTTCATTCCTTTTTCTTTTAAATCACTGGGGCTCATTTTCATTGACGGATGAGTGTTTTGGTGCTTCCGCAGTCCCTTCCACGTTTTAGGAGCATTCAAGGGGGGGAGTGAGGGGTGGGCTGGAGGGGAACAGTGTGATGCCTGTACTCGCACGCGATCCTCGGCTTATAATGCTCGTATGTTTTATTTTCTCCCGTTCTTAGCCTCTCTTTGATACTTTTATTTGGTTTGTTTTGTTATTTTTTTTTAATTCTCTCACTGCATGCGCTTTCGGCACGTCCTTTAATCGCCAGTGGGCGCCTTCATCCTTTCATGCACGTGACTGCGAAATTAGAAGGCGGGGTATTTACATTAGAATGAAATAAAAATAATTTGGGAATGAATGGATGGGGGGAAAAAAATTGGCAGTGTCTATTCACACGTTCCACGGTAACTTTGACCGTGGATTCAAGGTAGTTTCTACCGTGGATATATGGAAGATCGTGGACCCTCAACTTTTACTTCTCAAATTAAATCTATACAATAAACTAGACACATCGAATCAATTGATAAGTGATATGGAGATAGTAGATTAGTAAACAATTTTCTCGAATACGAATATCAGTATGGATTAACGCAAATAAAAGATGAAATGAATAGTTTTTTTGCATTTTATGTGAACGTTTTCTTAACGATATTCATATTTGTCTAATGGGGTCCGAGTGCAGGAGTGGGTACCGAAATATAGTGAAAATGATTTTAAGGGTGATCTCCCAACCAGGGGAGACTCCTACCAGAGTTAGCACAACTCTGATTTTCAACTCTGAAACCAGAGTTGTGACAACATTGTCCAGTGGGGTCTAGGAGTCTCCCCTGGTTCAAAACCATCTTTAGAGGCATCAGCACGCCATTTCTCGACCACCTATTTCTCTGAACTGCCAGAGTTGAAAACCAAAGTTCATAGCAGAGATGTCAGACAAGATGTGAGTGAGAATCTACCGTGAATCCACGGTAAAATTTACCGTGGAGCGTGCGAATAGACACTGCCAAAAAAAATTGTAGGGCTGAGGGGAAAAAGTTGTTTGGAACAGATATCCTAATCACTGGACAATACCCGGAATTTTTTGGTCATGGAATAGGTGTTCTGAGGTGTTGCTATGGTTTATCGGTGTGCTTTTATTTTTTTAGTGATGGTTTTTTCGGTTTTATGACGACAGAGATGAAAACAGGATGATTCAATTTTGTTCTATCATGAGTTTTTGATGAATATCTTCGAATTGACGGAAGATAGTGGAATTCTTGATGAAAGTATTCTTGTAGAGAATTTCAAGAGCTACAAAAAAGGTTTCCATGAATATGTCGCTATCTCCATTGGATTTTGAGATATTCATCAAAAACTGAAGGCAAAATCGTTTTTTTTGTCGTTTTGTCACTCAATTTCTGATTTTTTTTTTATGAACTTCCTTGGAATTTATTGCAACAACTGTCAGAGATAGAGAAAAATGTTCAGAAGACAAAATATTCAACATGAAAAGACGAACATTTTTCATCCCCACAATGTTTCTCCATCTGCAATTGTTATCGAGATACTACAAATTAAAAAAATCTGCTAAAGAAAATCAACCATTTTCATCCAAAAACATCACTCCAAATTCGTCAACCCAATATTGTTGTTTTTGTTCCAGGTGGCCGCAGTCAAACGCTCATTCAGATGCACCCAAGTACTGTCCCCAATATGACAGTAAAATAGAAGTGAAAATACAAGCATCTTCCCATCGATGCCAATTTGCCATGTTTAGGTAATTCCCGATTGATTTCGCCATTCAATTACTCCCTATCGCGTCATAAATTTAAAAAAAAAATCTCTTCATCCATAATTCAGGGATTTTTGAGTGGAAATGCAGACACTCTTGCTTAATTATTTCGTACTTATCATATTCAAGTGTCCGTCGCGAGAAATTTCGATGAAAAAAAAATTCAACTCAGACGTCCAACAGCCATCTAAATTTAAACATTTGACATTTACCTTTTTTTTATTGAACTTTATCACCCTCTAACCACAAATTTAAACGTTAAATTATGACGATAGAGAGGCTCCGATGCAACGTTAATAATGTTAAACTAGGTAGCCCATGTGCCGGGATCGTGCACTTGCCCCACAGAATAAATTAAAAATAAATAAAAGTGACGAGAGTAAATAAACAAAAAAGGAAAATCGTAAAAATTGCGGTATGGAGGATCGCGGCGGATATTATAAACACTCCTTATCGCACTCGTACTATTTTAACGGCGTTATCTCAGTTCACATCCGCCGTGAGACCGCAAAACACATGAGCGGAAATTCTCTTACATTTACTATTTCTCAAATATTCTCTATTTATTTATTTATTTTTTACCCACTAATTGCACTCTATATTTCCTCCTTTCATCAATTATCGCGGGATATCGATTAATAAAACTAATCAATTTCTCGAATTGAATCATCATATTAACGAGAATTAAATTGAAAACATTATTTTCACGCAAAAAAATATAAAACGTTGATGAGATGAGGGGAAAAATTTTTTTTTCTTAAATTCAAACAGTCCCATCCAAATGAAAATCCAAATGAAATGACGTATGACGATGAAACCAAAACCACAAACAACTGCAGGTGTACAACCACAGCCTCTCCACCTTTCCCTCCACTTAGTGATAAATAAATACCGTCATCAGTCTGACAATCCATGACTAATTCTCAGAGTCACTCAGAACGAACTCAAAGATTCATGGAGTACATTGTTTTCGTTGAGAACGAAAAAAATTCCAAGTCAGTAGTGTCTCGTGAGGATGTTTAGCACAGTTGTAACGTTTGTTTAACCGAAGTCGTGTCAAAAACGGGCGTAACATTTGCCCAAAAAATTATCGCATTTTTTTTCCCTGTATCAACTGGAAGATAACTCTGAAGAGGTTCAAGCCATTTTCCCATCGAATTCAATCGCCTCCAACTCTCTATTTGCTCAAAAATCTCGATAACCATTGGACATACGACCAAATGCGTCTCAACCTTTTTTCTAGCCCTCGAAAAAACGCAAATTTTGTTCCCCGAGCATTTTTCAACATCTCGAGGCGTTAAAGAGTTACAGAGCTTTGAATGAACCCTGCGGAGCCATCCAATCAAAACAAAATTAAGAGAGATATTTTTTGAATCGTTAATTACCGTCTCAAGTGCCACTCGGGGTAATGGGTTACACTCAGTCTCCCCTCAAGGTCGAAAATCCCCCCCCCCCCCTCCACCCGATACTCAAGCCTGAGAAATAGGATCGTCGCAATTTAACTTGGCAAATAAGGGCGTGACCACGAAAGAACCGCTTATGCACACGCCCCGGTCGTCTTAATTACCGATCTAATTGCGACACATGAGAGACCTCTAATGCTCACTGACTTCTTTACCCTGACACTTGCCCACACCACACCCAACAAAAAATAACATTTTTTTAAAATTGAGTAGTCACGATCAATAACCCAGAAACACAAGAAGTCATTAACTTGATAAATCGTTCAGATAAAAATTTGAAATTCGCGCCATTCGAAATATCGGGAAATTCTAGCCGAAATTAATTTGAAAAAAACAATCCATTTTGCCCCATTATTTCCTGACATATCGCAAAAACTAACATTCGGAAATGAATGGTTTTTTGTCTGCATGTAGAGAACAACTGGGGCAAAATGGGCCATTTTTTAAAACCCCGTGAAGTTTCACGCGCTGTCTCCATCCCATCCCCATAAAAAAAATTGAAATTTTGTTTTTGAAAAAAAAAATTAATTTGAGATTATGTTAATTAACTTATTAATATTACTTTATATTAGGTGAGCGGGGAGGTAGGCGCTGACCGGTGGCGGCGGCGGCCATGCGCCCCGGCCCGCCATCACCGAGCCGTCGCAGGCCTGCCCGTCGCCAGCAGCACCAGCATCCGTACAACATAACAAGTAATCGTCATCATCACCATCGGATTCTAGGCGATATTGGTAGCATTAACACGTGGGCGATCTTATTTCTACTGCTACTCGTGTCGGGTCCCTGTCTCGCACTTATTGAGACATCATACAATCAGTTGGATCATTTGGAATCAAGAAAAATTGATCAACAAGGAACAAGTAAATCATCGGTATTGGAACGTGCCAATAGGAAGCCGAGAAATTTGACTATTGGATATTTGACAGCTATCAAAGGTGGTCTCAAGGACAGACAGGGACTCGCTATATCTGGGGCTATATCGATGGCGCTTGATGAGGTTTGTTTCACTTTTCTTTGATTTTTTTTGTACAGAAAATGATACGACAAAGTACTGTATGTTATTAACCAACTAATGAATTCAATTCTTTCCCCAGTTCCTTATTTTTCTGTACTTGCTAGTACTTTTCGGTAGAAAAAAAAAACATTACAATCCCCTCACAACACATCAGGAAAAAACTTCTTCCCCCATCGTTCAAATATCCACAAAATCATGACCATAAAATTGTGTAAAACTATGCACACATAGTAATTCCTACGTACTTTCCCGTCGACTCACCCGTTACGTCCGGCTTCGTTGAACAGATATCACTACCGGTAGGTTATTATGCAAATTTTGTAAATTCCAACGGACAATGCATTAGCAACAAAACAAAATCGAATGAGGAAATAAAAATAGAAGAGATATCGTATTTCTTAACCCGGGATCTTTAGTTCACTTTTCCTTATACTCCTTTGGCGGTAGAATAGAACGAGAGGATATCCTATTGGCCTTGCTTCCCCTTTTCAATTTAAACGTTTTTTTTTTCAATCTTTTTTTGTTCAACAAGTTTTTTTCCCTTCCTTTTGGTTTTTTACTCGCTTCTTTTGTGTTTTACCTCCAATGGGGTTTATATACACACAAACAACGGTCTTTGGCGGCACGAGCGACTCCACCACTGGGTTGTTACGTTCTCACACGATGGTAATTTACATTTCGCGGCTTTCTGACTCCTCTCGTGCCCTCAAACTCCCGGAGAAAATATTTTTAAGACTTTTATTTATTTATTTTTTTCTCCCGCCAAATTGAATTTTTTTTTTCATCTTTGTTGAGCTAAAATTTTCATGATTTTTGTGTTATTCTCACTTGAATTTTATGCGAAATATGATAGAATCGATTGATTTATTATGATTTGTTTATGATAAAATGAAAAAAAAAAATATTGCATCACTGAATCTGTTCGACTTTATCATGAAATATAAATTTTTTGTTTCCTCTTTATTTTACTTTTTTTTTCTCCTCTCGTTTCTTTTACTTGGGTTTTCGCTTCTGCCGGTCCGCCCACGCCCGAAACCCCAAAGAGCGTGAGAAGAAATCGCAAATGTGTACCCCCCCGAGCAATTCCTGGGTACTTGAAAAAGGGAAGAGATGAATAAATATGTGTTACAATCTTATTTCATGCAATATCCTGAAGCTATCGAGAGAGACGACAAAATTATCGATATCTACTTTTAGACCTCAAGACGAATTCTGGAAAACTTTTGAGAAACATCTCTCTGTCTTGAACCAGGAACAGTTTTCTGGAAATGAGAACAATATCATCGCCGTATAGCCAAAGAGGCGTAACTATTGCGCCCCTTTGGATCTGTGACGACGATATCATGAAGGAATTGTCCTTCTGAAGCAACTTCTTAACCTGAACTTTCCATCTTCCTAAGCTAGTGAGGAGTCTCTTTGAGTTGGCTAATTGCTGTTTGTTTTCAGATTAATAATGATCCAAACATACTGCCGGACGTGCGGCTGGTGATGCGGTGGAACGACACTCGGGGAGAGACAGTTGACGCAACCAGGGCAATGGTCGACATGATTTGCGACGGTGTTGCTGCATTTTTTGGACCAGAAGGCTCGTGTTACGTCGAAGCCATTGTAGCACAATCGAGAAATATACCTATGATCAGTTATGTGAGTTGATCATCATCTTCAAGGCATAATCTAAACTTCAACTTTTGTCACCATCATTGACCACATCTTCCCATCCTTAAACAATCTCAAAGACTTGAGATTTTTCCCTCACCTTCCCACCAAATTCATCAACTCCGTTGAAGATTCACTTCGAGTTCAATATCCCCTAGTCAATATGAAGTCAACAAAATCTCCCTTGTTCAACCCTCCTAGCTCCCCCTCTACTCTACAAAGAAGGCTCTCACCGAAAATTCTCCCATCCCCCAAAGATTCAAAGATTCAAATCATCAAAAACTAACCGAAGCGAAGGCACGTTTGCAGCAAAATACAACAATAAACACGTAAATTATCGATTCAAGCCATGTATTATTTCAATGAATACATTAAGTATTCATCCGGAGGGATGTATGAAGATTCTTGACAACGAAATAAATGCCTCTAGTGGCCCCCACGTTGCCGATGTACAAACGTCCACTTACGCGATATTATCGTTTACAATTGTTTGAGGGTTGACAAATGGTACGTACCATGAACTCGATTATTTCAATTTTAAAACAAGAGAAAATGATAATAAATGCGAAAATATTCATTATACGAAAGTGTCTTGCGTGAGGCCTAAAATACTTTCAATTAAGCTACTCAATTGGGACAAAATGACGCGCATTCATTTGAACTAATAAGAAGAGACAACTGACTGAGGAATCCTCTGTACTAATTCATTTCTGCTGAAAAACAATCCTCTTGGTTTCAACAGTTGCCGGTTTCCCCCCTCCCCCTTTTTTCTTGCTAAACTTTGGAGAGAAAAATTCATGAGGTTCAGATTAAATGCCTGACAACGAGTTCGTTTGAAATCTATATTTAGACCGTGACATTAGGTTCCGACGCAACTGGTGGTTTTTTTGTTGCTGACAAATTGATGCGATTAGATGTTATTTTGTTCTTATTCTCGGGATGAGGTAATACATTATTATTCAGAAATATTCGAATTGTTATTTCATTGTTTTGTGAGTGAATAGTGAAGGTAGTTGTCATTTTTCACTACATTTTTGCCTGAAGGATCATTTTGCGGACGCGTTGCGGACGAAAAGTTTGATTTTATAACTTAGGACGTAAAGTCGTATTTTACAGACGCGAAGGTAGTTGTTAAAACGGCGTTGGGGACCGGGAAATGGTTGTGAAGTGGTCTACGTACGTTATAGTAACGAAAAATTATATTCGTCACTCGGCCGAAAACAACTTTTCTGACTCGATTGACTATATTCGGTCTGCAACCTTTAAACTCGTCAAAAGTCTTTTCAGCCTTGTGACGAAAATAGCTACTTTGTTACGACGTATGTGAGCACGCGAAGCGTGCGTGAAACGCCGCTTCACGAACTGACTGACAAAAAATATAGTTTTTTTTACACCTTAGTCCAACCTAAGAGGTCAAATCGCTTTTTACATCCTAGTTAAGATTTCCAACTAGGCTGTAAAATGATGTATTAGATACAGGACGTCAAGTCAACCTTTACTCATTAAAAGCTAGTCCTTGAAAGATCGTTGGAGACGCAGAAGCGATTCTAAAATGGTCTATATGCGTCCGAGTAAGAAAAAGTATCGATTTTCATACCCATTTAGTTGAAGTATCATTTTATTAACTCCGCTAGTAGTCCATAAAGTAGACTTACGATACGTAAGCCAAAAAACGATCTTTTACAACCTAGTCCATAAAGTATTTACGGCAAAATCATCTACTTCGCAGCTTAGCACGTAATACCAATTTTTTCTACACACCTCTACATAAAACCCAACTTTCCGGACTCTTAAAATAAAAATCGTCTTTCACAGCCTAAAACGTAAAATATCACTTTCCACCCCCTATCAGCCCAAACCCACCCCCAGTAATTGACCGACATATCCAATTCCCCATCATCCATCTCCTCAAGTCCCATCACCGCAAAAAAATAACAAAGATCAACAGTTAAAAAACTCCTTCTCCCATCCCTCGCCGCCAATAAAACAACAACATCCACATATATATGTTAGTTGCGTCGAATGAAAGGCGTACGGCGGCAAGCAGGCGAGCATGGTGGTAGCCCCCATGGGTGGACCATACCGGACACCGTGGGATTCTCTTCTTCTCTTATACACAACCGATGTGCGCGAGGGAGGGAGGGAGGGGGGGAGAGATCGGTTCTGTTGGGACCGGTCGGTCGCTTCGAGCGATCGTGCCGGGGTCTAAATATATCCGAGATAAAGACCGCCAGTTAGCGAGCCAGTTCGACGCCGTTATCCTTCCTCCCACCTCCCCCTTCATTTTTTTTCATTTTATTTTATATTTTTTCATAATTTTTTTCTTATTTTTATTTATTTACTTTTTGCTCTTATTTCTTTTTGCTATGGTATATCCTACGGGTTTTCGTATCAAAGTGAGACAGAATTATATATGAAATGAAAGGGGGGTGCCAAATTGGCTTGAGAAAGGCGCGGGGGGGGGGGGG